>NC_092704.1:19967131-20154631 GCF_964275005.1 Diadema setosum | reverse complement strand
TCTTATTCTTCCTTTGCTTGTCCTTATTAAGTTTCTTCTTCAAATCTTTTTCCTGTCTTCCTTCCTTTTTTTTTTCTTCTATTTTTCCGTACGTCACAATTACCGAATATATGAATCGTCATGCCAACTCTCCGCCTTGTTTCGTTAACGCTTAGGAATACCGAATCAAAGTTCCTATTGACATTGTGCACAGACATGTTGGCCGAGGAGGCTGACAGAGTAATAGCAAATATAACGCACGACCACGTGTATATTTCTACTTAAGGTGAACCACGACTTCTTATTTGCATGGTATTTTTACGCCAACAGCTTAATCCTGCCATTTGTATGGTAAGCGTGTGAAGAAAAACACGTTTCTCATACACAAAATTCTGCTGTCAACTTTTGGGGCACTATACGAAAAAAGAGAGGAATTTAATAATTTAATAGACACAGTAGTTTAATATGCCCCCGCTCAAACTACCAGGGTCACTATAAAGATAGAGCACTATATTCTCGATGAATCTGCACAACTATACTAAAATATATCTGGGCGTTTTAATTCAGCGCTAACATGATCAGACCTTCGAAGCTTGGAAATGAGGACAAAACCACTTCTACTTTAATTCCTGCCCCCTTTTGATAGGCGCTCTGCCACCACCTTCAATGTAATGTCGTCTTTGTTAAATAGGTAAATCAGCTTTACAGCATTAACTAAAGTCGTGAGCCAAGTCAACGTTTAGAAAGTGGTCCTCTTACGTAACGCTCCACTGGAAATCCCTTTGTGTTTATACGTAAACATAACTTCAGGGCACATTCCTAGGAGATGGCAAATGTAAGGGTTCCTCTCAGTTTCTATTGTCCTCTATCAAACGGTCCGACTCTGTTTGGGATATTCTTGTCGTGTACTGAGCTAGAAATTATTGTTCTAGCTAAAGCCAGTTGATTACACGCCAGCTCATTTAACATACGTTGTTGACACTCGCCCGACATTTTGTACTTCTTTGTATTAAAGTCACAAAGTGAGAAGTGTAATTACAGCAGTTGATATTCCTAGCTGCCCACAACGTCTCACCTATGGGGTCTCCATCAAACTGGATGTTGATGTCGTAGGAAGCAATAATTCGTGGATGCAACTGATTAATGGTAAGTTAAGATATCCCATTCTGCCGCAGTCTCTCTCTCTCTCTCTCTCTCTCTCTGCATTTAAGTATAGAAGGCACTTTCAATACTATAGTATATCTTAATGTGTGTGTGTGTGTGTGTGTGTGTGCATATATGTGTGAATGCCTGAATTAGCGATCACCTGCCCATTTCTTCTTTAAAAAAAAACAACTCAAATTAGCTTTACTTACGAAACGTGCTTGTGGATATTTTTTTAAAGATATTTGATGAATATTCATGATAATATACCAATTGTTATACCAATGATATTCAGAAGAATTATTACGACCGTGAAGTGATATGCATTTTGTCAAAATACATATACCTACATTTTGGTACATTCACTCACACACACACACACACACACACACACGCAAACACACATTACATGTTTATCCTTCAAATCTTTTACACAACTTGTCACTTATTTAGGCATAAAAATACATTAATTCATTCATAAACATTGTTCAAAACTCTTTATCATCAATTTGACACACGTTTACACACCTGTATGCACGCACATACAGATTGCTAGTTCCTCTAAAGCTATGTATTTCTGACATAAATAATACGTATTGATATTGTATTACTGCACATGCATATCTCTTGTTTGTCTATCATGTTTATGCTATACGTATGCTCTGTATGTATGCATTCTATAATGTGCCGATGTAGTGTGTATTCGTGCAAAGAAATGGACAATAAAATTGAATTGAATAAAATTGAATTGAAATGGACAATAAAATTGAATTGAATGGAATTGAATTGAACAGTATGAAAGAATCCGATTATGCACTGCTTATGACACATGCAGTAACATACAATGAAACGTGAAGTATAGGTGATGTGACGATCGTTAATACCCGTTCTTCCACTCTACCCCTTCCCCCATTCCCCACATCTTAGACACCTGCTGTGAAGCATGAAACCAACCAAGCTGCGCATCAGGCGTCTTCTCTTCCTCCTTGTCGCCCTCGTCTTCGTCCACCACCTCGCACACAGGTTCATAGCAGGGAGAAACTTCCATCGGGAATCACATGGCGCTGCGGTCAACATCCAGAAAGAAGGTAAACACGCTTCGTCGAGTTTTTATCTTACATATTGTATATACCTCGACTGGTGGTTTCATGTTAATTCTGATAATTATTTGAGAGATATTCTACGAAACAGATCTACGTCTCAGTTTGGGTAATCAAAATTAAAAGCGTGTAAATTAAATCTGTTCGACTGGACTCATTTGCGAAGATCACGATTATTAACATTATTATCATTCTATTGATAAATAGTTGATAAGTATCATTACGATCTTCATAGTAATATTCACACAGAGTTTAGTGGTTTCGTGCCACTCAGAGGTTCATTGCATTCTGTAGATAATTAACGCTTGCTATAGGGCCTATATTTTGAATCATAGCCTTTCTTAATTTTTGATAGAAGGCATTCTATTCATCAAGATTGGTGGATTTACCAAAAATCTACTCACCCAACTTCATTCTACTCGTTACCACTCAATCCCCTTTCGTTCTTGCATGTTTTGTTTCTTTTTTGTTTCTTTTTTTGGCAATGCCGCAACTAAAAGACAAAACCCAGATCCTGAGATAGGCCTATAACTTTTTATCACACGATGAATCTACGTATAGATTCTAAACTTGATAGAGAGCAATGCGGTACTTGGATGTGAGTGTACATTATGTGTGTGTGTGTGTGTTGCTGTTGTTGCTGTTGTTGTTGTTGTTGTTTTATTTCTGTTTTAATGGTTCATAAAGGCTACGATTGATGCATTCAGCCTGCAGAACTGGATCTACTGATGTTTGATTTAGTTTACAAATGACGAAACATGCACCAGAAAAAAAAAAAAATAAATCATAGCATATAGGTAGCATTACATGTCGAGTCAAAGCATTGTTAGGTATTGCTCTATGCCTCAAGTTTGATAGAACAGACTATTACTGATCTTCACCACACGATGGGACACATGCACGCCCTTACTCCATCCACACACATACTCATAGGCATGGTACCACACATATTAATTCACACGCACAAACATGCACCATAGAGACCAAAGACGTAGAAACGGTCAGACCCTGCATTACGAATGAGGTCACGTAATCAGGAAGTGAGAATAACTAAGCTGAATTTCATTTAATAGGATAATCAAATTCCTCCCATTTCTCAAGAGGATATCCTTCAATAAAATATCGTAATGATCAACTCTTTTATGAGCACAAGTAGTCTTTAAAATGTCCGTGGAATATAATATAAATTGTACATGAAATTTTGAAGACTATAGGTTAACTTCGTACTCTTCTATTTGTGTGCATTTCGTCTTAGATGAACAAGAAGAGAATGGCAACTCTTCGGCCGAAGGCAGCCATAAGGTGATGGCGCCCCCTCCCGGGGAGGACTTTAACATGCAGGACACTTCATTCCAGCACCCAAGTGCCAGTATAAACGTAATTAAAGACAGCAATACCAGTCTGAAAGAAAACGATGGGCTGTTAGCAAATGTTACGCACAGGTCAAGGGTCATGATCACTAGAGACTCGAACGATAGTCTTGCCGAACACTCTGACGATCAAAGTGACGGGATCCACGTCGACTCCGAAAATGATGATGAGGGCAAGAAGTGGCTGAAAGACGAACCCAGCTACAAGGATGGCTACGAGGCAGATGAAACGGCTGCACTGGATGGTGCTCATATCGAGATGACGTCACAAAAAGAAATTAACAGATCGGTTGCTATGATGCCATTACATCGGGAGAATATCGACATCCAGCAAGAGGGAGTTAATTTGCACCCCATTCCGCAAACAGTCGGTCGCGATGCAAATGACACACGGTGGAAGAATGACATAGAGGTCAGACTAGATCAACATGCTCAAGAGTTCGATAAGGAGCAAAACCATGTCTCAGACGCCGGAGTCGATCAACATGCTCAAGATCTGGACGCGGAGCTACCCCGCGTCAAGGAGGACGATGACAATGAAACGAAGCTATGATTGCTCAATAAGTGAGACAATTCTCACGTTTAGGTTTGACAAGTTCTAAATTAATGTCACATGCTATCTATGAGGTTTAGCAAATAAGGGAGAACATCCAAACTAAAGAGTTGTTAATAGTTTTTAATTGGCAAAAGGAACAATAATTAATGGATGCCGTCTCCTATATCTAACCGTTTATAGGCCCTATCACATTTTCTTTCAGACCATTAAAGAGAAATTCCGGACCGTGCAGTCACAAATTTGCCGAATAAGAAATATTTTATAAAGAAATGTTTAAAGCATGCATGCGCTGCAGCGAGAATTTCATAAAAATCGAAAGTTATCAAATTATGAAGTTTATTAATTTTCACAAAGCATAATAAATATATTGAACAGTCAATATGAATATCCAAATGAGTAAGTTGATGTCTTCGCCACACAATCTTGAAATACCTGCGTTTTTTTCTTTTCTTTGTGTGTGTGTGTGTTTAAACGCAGTTATGCCCAGTGGCAAATCTTCATCTGACTAATAGTTATTCTAACTTATTCAGCCAGGTGTGTGTTTGTGTGTGTGTGTGTGTGTGTTTGTACATGATCAATGGGAATAGCGAGGTGATGGCATCATCAGCTCACCAATTGCATATTCAAATCAGCTGTCCGAGAAGTTTTTCAAAATTAGCGAAACTTCACAATTTCTTGAATTCCCTAATTTTTGACAGTTTTCTTGTATGAAATTTCACAGTTATGCTTACACAATTTTACTCTCCAGTGATTATATATGTCCGTGATCGTTCCCTGTCTAAATTTTTGCTGTACCAAATTAGGTTTCCAGTATTACAAGCAAGAAGTAAATAATCCCAACAAACCATATACTTTATTTTCTGTCATTAAGCGTACGCATTTGTTTGTTGTTGTTGTTTTCAGGGACGAAGAGATTGTTCACGATAAATGAATTACAATTACATCTTTGTGTAAAGCTTGTACTAAAACGAAATCGATTATATCGACTGAAAAAATAACCAAACAAACCGAGATTTATGCAGGAATACCAAACTTGAATTCAGACGAATCAAGAGCTAGACAGAAGTGACATCTGGACATTTAAATTGAAAAACATATGCACGATAAGGACCTTAAACAATATTGATTTCAAGTTCATGTACAATATAGATCGAAAAACAGGAATAGGTGTTTATTTTGTTGAGAAGTTGGTTCTTAAGTGCGTGCATTTTATTTTTGTCTTCATGTAAGTATGTTTTGAAAGTATATCGAAAATGTTATTGTATAAATGCTCTTTTGACACAAGTCTTTTAATGGTTCCACAAATATATATATTGTAACATTTGGATATGATTTCCGAAACGCATATCTTATAAACCTAGTCATACCCCTTTTTTTCGATATGAAGGACGATGTTGCTTTCTAAACAGTAACGCGACAGTAGAGCATTAGACTTTAAAGGTATGTTTAAGTTAGTAACCAGAAAGAATGTTTTTATCTAAAAACTTAAAACAACAAACCATATATTTGTCCGCAAGATTTTGTTAAAATTACTTAATTGAAATTACACTTTTAGGTAATCCCTTCAATACCATTGATTGATTTAATTTATTTTGCTATATGTAATTATTGAAGACTCAATGTAGTATTAGATTTAAAAAAAAAAGATATCGACGTAATAAGAGACATGAGAGAAAGAAAGAAGAACACATATAAATTATCCACTGCGTCATCTCTGATCTGAGAAATCCGTCGCCAAAGAACTTGTATACAAAATTTAAATACATTCTAAGAATATCTCAGTTAGAGATCGGAGAAAGGTTGCATCCTCAGTACAATTATTTACCACGAATCTATGGGGCTATTTCGACGTTGAGGTTTTCCGTAAACATTTGATTTATTGTTTCTCGCGTTTTGTTTCTTGTCTTTGGCTACATAGGCAACAGCTAGGCTTAATATGTACACGAGAAAGCAAACATTCCAATTAGAAAATATGCACACTCACTTATACACAATGTTACAACACCTCAAGCGCCACTAGAACAAGAACAACAGCAACAACAACAATATCGAGGAAAGTAAGGCCCAAATGAACGCATCGCTCGATGTCTGAAGAGCAAAGATCGTTGACCGGGGGGTCGTGTTTGCCATTTAATACGTAGAGAGACACCAAGCACATAACACTGACCGCGTGAAATCAACAGACAATCTCCGATGGAGTCCTAAGAAGCGGTTTATCATTCCCCATGCAATACAAATGGATGCCAAGACGAGTTATTGCAGCTTTCTCTCCGACATACAGGCATGTACTTTGGAAATCGTTTACTTATAAGTACATATAGGCATTTATTTTGAATTAAAATGTCATAAGTTTAGTAAGGCTATAACATTAAAGCTTGACGTGATGGGAACAAAGACTACTCCTCGGCATCAATGGAACCACTCTGGGCCTAACTGACGGATGAACCAGTTTACCAACATTATCAAATGATGATAATGTATTTAATGGATATAGAAAAGGCTTTTAAAGGGATCGTACAGTTTCGGTTGAAACTTAATTTCAGGTTTCTAACATTTTTTGGTGAAATAATGAGAAACCTCTTATGAAATATGAAAGAGCATGTAATTCTATGAGGAATTCAATGTTTATTTGATGAAAATTGGTTCTGAAATGGCTGAGATATCCAAAAAAGAGCGATTCTGATAAAGTGTGGGACCCACACTTAATTACGATCGTTTTGTTTTACTTTGTTTTTGGATGTTTCAGTCATTCCAAACAAAATTTTAATCAAATAAACTTTGAATTCCTCTTAAAATGGTATGCTCTGTACTATATCATAAGTGTTTT
The DNA here is from genome assembly GCF_964275005.1 of Diadema setosum. Classification (NCBI taxonomy): domain Eukaryota; kingdom Metazoa; phylum Echinodermata; class Echinoidea; order Diadematoida; family Diadematidae; genus Diadema; species Diadema setosum. The sequence goes on along the minus strand of NC_092704.1, from coordinate 20,147,656 downwards.
CTTGGTATCTCGCAAAAAGTTAAAGCCCAATTCTCATCTCCACCAATACTGTACCATCCCTTTAATGACAACTAAGAAGCATTCCCAAGACTAGCCCTTATATGCTTACCCGAGTTAGCAACAACTAATGCACTCAAAGTGTATTCCAGATCGTGAAATATACAGAGTATACATACAGGTGGACGGTACAACTTGATACAGGTCAGTAGAGGGAAAATAACCTTGAGTAGTACACATGCCTTTTGCCTCGTAGTATCCGAAACTACAAAATGTGTTTAAACATGTTAAATGAGTGCAAAAATTGTTACGTAACGAGCCGCTGGTACTAAACTGTCTTGGTTCATGGTAGTGGTTGGTGGCAAACTGTAGGCCTACTGAGGTGGCAAGTGAATAAAAAGACAAAAACAAAAAACACCGTGACCATAGGTTAAAAAGATAGAAATCCTCATAGACATGGAAATAGTTGAAATGACAGAAAATGAATTTCAAGTCATAAAAAGGGTATCGATGGGAAAGGCTTGATGACCTGGATATGACAAATTTCAAGAAACGGAGCTTATCAAATAGAGGTTTCACACGACAGAATTAGCTTCCTGTACATCTAAAAAAAATAAGTAATTTGCTGGATTTAAGATGAGTGTTTAGGTGTTAGACTGAAATAGTGTTAATTTATGAAACATAGTTGATGAATAAAGATAAATATTATGTGAACATTCAGTATTATGTTATGGGTCGACGGGGGATGGAAGAGTGTAAACGTTTGGCATTTTCTTTTTTTTTTTCTTGTATTTTAATCAATGGTTTGCATTTTTGGTTTTGTTTGTATTGTTATATTTGTTATTGTATAATGTATGATGATGTTTATGTGATTTTATGGGGCACGGACCAGCTAAAGAACAGCCATTGGCTGAAGCTGGTTGCGTGTTAAGATATACTGAACAGAACTGAACTGAACTGACATAGAATTAAAATAAAAGTTTGTTATGCATCATATAATTAGGGAAGTCAAGTTTCAGCAATTGCTCCATGATTGTAAAATTCAAGAACAAAAGTTGTTTGCACACAGCAGACACCGTTAGTACGATGTATTTGTTTGAGGAGAGTTTATCCCAGACATATTATACATGAATTCAGCAAAGGCAGAGGACTTGAAGAACACAATGGCAGAGTTTTTGTAGAATCGGAAATGAGAAAATTCCACATACTATTACCGTTGGATAAGGATGCTAAAATGATTCATGTCACAGTAATTGTAAATTTAACAACGTAAAGAAAATGTTAAAAGAATCCCACAAAATGTAATTGTTTATATATGAAAATACGCATTATAGGTTAAATCATCATCCCCATGCTTTATAAAAGAGATATTAATGTAAAATAATATTTCATAATGCTAGAAAGAGTGAATGTAGAAATAAAGATATGTTTACTAGAGACGAAAGGTTGATATTTGCATTTTCACCAATTGCATCTTTATCTCTCATAAAAAAATAAAACAAATGTTTCGCTGGATTCGACGAGTGAAAAGAGAGACGGTCGCCATTATGAATGTAACTCAGCTGTATCTATCTCGACAAGTGTCTATAGAGAGAGAGAGAAAGAGAGAAAGAGAGAGAAAGAGAGAGAAATGGAGAGAACGAGAGAGAAAGAGAGAGAAAGAGAGGGAGAGAGAGAGAGAGAGGAAGAATTGCAAGCACTTTGTATCCGCATCAGCTAACCCCAAATAACAGTTCATTCATAATGCTGGTCGGTGGTTGTCGAAAACCAATTCGAGTCCCAAACATGCTACTTCCTCCTCGTATCTTCTGTCCACTCGACGACTCTGCTCTTCGCTGAAGTAGTTTCTCCAGTCCCCAATGATACCTACGCCAACGAGATTTCATAGAGCAGCGAAACATCATGTGATGCCAGAGATATCCATCCTTCTTTTGTCCTATACATTTAAACATGTATTAATAAAGCCGTTACTTATATGGCAGCAGCAAGGCAACGACCCAATCAGTAAGCTGTGAAGATTTCACACGTCGTTGTAAAATCTGCTATTGATGTACGTGACCTATCATGCCTATTGGTACAACATGCCCAAATGCCTGAGGATAGAATTTTTGACGTATCTCGTATCATATCAGGAATAGATTCTCTTTATGGATCCACTGTTATACGCTCTTATATACACTCTGCGAAAAAAAGTGGAGGTACCCACTCAAAAGACTATGCTTGTATCATGTGGGTACCTCTGAGGGAAAGGAAAATATCAAAATGTTTAGTGTAATAATTTAACATTTAATTACAAAACCTTTATAGAGCAAATGGTGAAATGTAGTTCCCGTCAAAAGAAACCAAGATACAAGACCAGAGGCCCGTTGCATAAAAGTTACAATTATGGTAACTCTGCCATCCAATGTAACTTCCATGGAATTCTTGATTTTGATTGGCTGTTGAATATTGTTACCATGGTAGTTACCATTGGATGGCAAAGTTGAAATAATTGTAACTTTTATGCAACGGGGTCCAAAGGAGATGAAAAGAAAGGAAGGAATATAATTACTGTTATAGAGCCAAGTCATAGTTTTGAAAGACACTATGTTCCCTCCCCCCCCCCCAAAAAAAAAAACAAAAAACAACAACAACAACAACAACAAACCCGAAACTGTTTAGGCTGAAGCAATTGCCATTAACAAGATTTCAGACTCTTTTCTGAATGCGTCCCTGCCTTTCTTCATAAAAATGCAACACAATGTACACACACATCATAGTAGGGTGCACGAGAGTAAAAGGAAAATGAGCACAAATGTAAATAGTGGATTGAGTTGGCCTATATGCAGCGATATTAGTAGAACGCATCAGTGAAAGTTTAAGGAAAGTCTGTCAATCCAAGGAAAAGTTATGAATTTTCATAGTTCTGTTGCCGCCATTTCTGGATTAGAACACCAGGACATTTTGTGACGTCGTGTATGGAAATGAATATAGGCCTAAAAAAGAATATTTAAACAAATCTATGTATTCTAACTTTTAAGAGTAATGAAAAAGCTTTTGACTTACCCCTTTCAGAAAGCAGGATAAATGCTGTTACCTTTAACATTCTGTCAGTAAAAAGTCGAGGGAATGTGCATTTTTTTTATTACACTGTATATGTTTTGGGGTTTTTTTTTATTCTCTTTATAATTTCTTCACAAAATGGGAAGTCTTCTCATCCAGCAATGAATGGCTGCACCGACACTTTGTAAAAATTCACAGGTCTCCAGCGGATTGTCTGATTTTTCTCAATCTTCACTGATGTGCTCTAGTCATATTGTTGCATTCACTCAATCCTATTTTTGTGTTTCAATCCCCTCCTACAAAGAAAAGTCACGAAAAATTGTTACCTTTTCTGTAGAAAGTCTTGTTCTGACTGTGGTCACGGGTTCGCTTAAAGGTGTCCTTCACATCCAACCTCGAACTACTGTGAGACTTCATACTTTCGAAACAACTCGTTCGTTGATTTTCTCTATGACGTCATCATTTAGCGACTTCCCCATGAACTCAGAAATTCGTCTGATAATCGATTTACAGTCCTTCAAAAGGAAATAAGAAAAAGCGCTCGAGTAGAAAATAAACAGAACATTCTTCAGATGTTAAGGAAGATATTGTTTAACTGGATCCAATTTCACATTTTTTTTTTTTTTGTGGTTTTATTTCACTGTCTAAGGTAGCATCCCCGGCGTCGACTGTTTCCATGCATGTTCTTGTGCCACAATATGTACACACCTAATTTATTACAAGTCAAGAGATACATTACAGTTGGACAAATGTACTTTGTCAATAGTATCTATCAGTGAAATGAATGATTTCCGGGGAAAAAACAAATATCAATTCAATCTATTATACGATTATATGATGATTGCAATGAAATCTCAATAAAGATTAGGGCGAACGTGTATCCATAACGAAGATTTCTGCTTATCATTAGAGGGAAGTGGGACGGGGAGAAGCAAATACCTTGTCCCCTAATAACATACCTGTTTCATGTCTTCATAAGTTAGAGGCCGTGTTTACCTTTGGGAACAGTGATTTAAAATTTTTTCAAGATATGACATTAAATGCGTATGCGTAAGTCTGTTGAACCACAAAACATCCTATCATGTAAGATTTTTGTAATAAAGCCTAAAATATAAGGATATATCTGTATTATTCTCAGTAAACCGTAACTGTAGACGGTTTAGTCTGGGAGCATTTTTATTATAGCTGTTGTTCACATTTTGTATATCTAACAATACTTAACATTGATTTTACCTATCAAATTTTTTACAGTGGTTGTTTCTATCCCTAACTCACAGTTTAAAACTGTTTTGAAGCAGTAATGCTGGGTTTTTGTTTCATCTGCAAATGGTAAATTATGCCTTTAAGAATAATACGTTTGGGTGATGGCGTAACTTCCACCAGTAGGCCGTGTGCTCGAACCAGTCACCAAATGGTGCTATGGACAGAAAATATATAGGGTAAAATTATTTTCGTTTTCTACAGACATTACAGACATTTTCTCAACATGTCTTAGTTGAGCGCACACGCATGCTGCACATGCTTTTGCTTGCTCTCCAAAAAAGCTTCTGATTGCTTGTTTTTTGGACATTTCATTTGATTATACTATTACCACCATCTATGTAATAGTGCTCAGAAACTGCTAGACAAGTTTCTATCAGTGAAGTGTCGGTTTTACGCAGTATTTTGATATATTCATTTCTGGATGGATTTGGATTTGGATTTTGCTGTACTCAGTGTGCCCTGTGCTTCCTATGCATCACTGTGTAAGTAGCACATTCTACTATGTTCCTGCTTGGATGAACGTGAACATCTGGATTACAAGTCAGGCACAATGCAGCCTATTCATCTCAGAGTATTTGTTGCTCTTTGTCTCGGTGCTTTTCTGAGTGATCCAGTGCATTGCAGTGGCCAGTCTGCCCTACATCCTTTTCATCATGGGTCATTCACCAGAAGGCACTTTCTAAAGAGGAGAATTTTATACAGTCCAAACTGCACTGCCTCCTTTCAACTAGACATTACAATTTGCGCAGTTTTAAGGACACTCTCCTTTTACAAATTCCAACATGTAAAACAAAAGTAACACTGGGAGACAGAGCATTTGCCTGTGCTGCTCCCAAACTCTGGAATGATCTACCATTAGAAGTCCGGAAATCCCCAACCGTAGCAGTTTTTAAATCACGGCTAAAAACACATCTTTTCATTTAATTGTTTATTATTATTAAGCACATCAGAAGCTTTTGCAGCGCAGAAGAATATATGTCTATAGGTTTTGCGCTTTATAAATTGATATATTATTATTATTATTTTCTACATTACATTCTATAGATATTATCTGCCGTCGTAGTGCCACTGGCCGTGCCATCACACAAACACCCAGTGCTGTCATTCCGTCAATCTTTCCAATCGGCCTGCATTTAACTCTTCGTCATTTTTTTTTTTTTTTGTCAGTGAATATGAACAGAAAAGATGAAGTCCTTCGTATCAAATCATTGCGCAGTTGTCTTTTTAAAAAGCAGAACTGGAGCTATAAATCATGAAAGAGCTTTTTTTTTTCCCTTATATCGTTAGGAATTAACAATGCACGAGTTTGTGATGATAACGACACACTCAATTAAGTTACTTGGTATAATGAGATATGGGATTTGCATATAAGTTCAATTTGCCGTACAATCTGTAGAAATATTGGTGTAATCAATAAAGTTACATATTTTTCCCAAAAATGTTTTATTAATGTTATATACATCTTTAATTTTACCCTATCTGAATTATGGCATTCTCGCCTGGGGTAACACTTATTCCTCATATCTAGAAAGAATATTATTAATGCAGAAAAAGCTCTTCGTATTATATGTAGAGAAGTCATACTGATGACTTGCTTCATCAAAATGATATTTAAAAAATCAAGGATTTGTATTGTTTGAATTTAGGACAGTTTATGTACAAATTAATAAATCATTCCCTTCCTCATGTGTTTGACACCATGTTTATTCAAAATAAAACTGTACATTCATACCCCACTAGACAAACCAATGAATTTCATTTACCACTGTTTAGGACGATTTTTGCAAAGTCTATATTCTTTCGCCGGACCTAAATTCTGGAATGTGAAACCTAAAAAAAAAAAAAAAAAGGGGGGGGGGGACACCATTTCCCTATTTCTTGCCTGATTTTGATAAAACTCACATACTGTTTGGGATAATTTCTGGAATTTGGTTTTCTATCAAAGTTTGAAGATAAGATGGAGTTACCTGAGAGATACAGGTAGGGACGGACTCTAGAAAATTTCTTCACGTATCATGTGTTTTTGCCAATCTATATTTACATACAACATTGTATATTTATTTACTGCCACCATTATGTAATACATCCACAAAACGGAAACTGATTGATCCTATATACTCTTTGACATGATCCATTGAAACTCTTCTAATTACCATTCAGCTCTACGATTCATACACGCGTTTGTTTGATATATTTATATAACATTTATGTTTATGTTTACGTTACATAGTTATAAGTATTTAGCATAACAACGAACTTTTTTTTTTATTACCGTATACTGATACTGCTCTTTGATAGAAATTCTCTCTCACTGTGTAGTTTAGATTTTACAATCAAAATCTGAATTTTTCAGTGAAATGCATTATGCTGTTTCGTTTGCTTATATGGCCTATCATGTCCAAAATCATGTTCTGGTAGCGAGCATCATGTATATAACAGTCATTTAAAAGTCAATATCTATTGAATGTGATTACATTTATTGTGATTGTTCACTCCTGCATTTCAGCAATCTAAATATGAAAACAAAAAAAAAGCATGCAAGGTATCATAATCCGTATTTCAATTAGATATTGACTCGCCTCTTCCGTTAATAAACTCCTCAAAGAATTCATCCCAGCTTAAATACTTCGGTAGTGCTTTCACGAGCTGGCAGAAATGATAATGAGATACAGCGGTGTCCTTTGGGTTTCGTGGAACATACACCACTTTCGCCTTGGGTGAACGAATATCCTCTGGAAGAAATTGCGGCATAGCGTGCGTCTTCAGTATTCTGGGCAGATCCTCCGGCATTTCACTTGCCACTGAACAACAGGAATTGCTAGTAGCATACTATAAATTCAAAAGTTTAAAAGGGAAAAAAGAAAGACAGATGGAAAAAATGTTTTAGGAATGAACATGTGTAAACTTGGTAAAGGTCTATCATGTGGGCTATGTAATTGGTCCCCTTTCCATATCGATTTAATGAAAATGCTTTCTGTATGATTTTACTAAAGGGAGATGTGAAGAGTTGAACTTGAATAGTGTCATTGAGGCATGAGGTAATAATAAGGGGGCTTTCGTCTGTCATCAGCAAAGCAACGCTGAGAACGCTTTGACAAACTTTTGATAAAGCGATTTTTTTAATACTTTGAGCACACGGTGATAAAATCATTCTTATAAACCTTTGCGTGGTCAAGATGGTGTGATTTGCTTGCAGAAATCATATTGTACAATGTATTGCGTCTTTGGTTACTTCTTAACCAACTGATTCATAGTTCTTTGTTGTTTACTTTTGTATCATAACAACAACAAAAAAATGGGACCCAAACCATAACCGTTGGAAATTTGTGAAATCAATAAGGCAAACTATGACTAAAATGGTCCTAAACGGTGTTTTACAACGTTCAAGAAAGGCAAAGAATAATTTTACTTATAAGTAAGTTTTGTCATAGTTAGTAACACCTACAAGAACTCTGGATACCTTTCGAGTCTGAGCTTGTATTCAAGTTTGAGTGGAACTGTTATTCTAGGAGGACTATAGTCCTACATTTGGTTGAAAATACACTTACCGCTAATGAATCTACAGGAATGTCAAGAAATGGTATGGCCCTCAGGATGTGTATTCCCTCAAGCTTGGACACGTCACCGTCCACACTCACAAGGTACACGATCATCTGTACCCATGTTGTCCCTACGAGAAGAAAACAATCATTTTTCTGAGTTGGTATCGCCTGGTCCATGGTACAATATCACACACACATACACACACAAAAACAAACAAACGAACACACGCACGCACACGAAATCTACAGAATAGAGCAATCGGGCCATACTCCACAGCAGTACAGGTATTTAAAGTGTTAATATTTAACGTCAATTCAATTCAAATCAATCCATTTTTTTTTTTTTTGGGGGGGGGGGGAATTCCTTCGAACAAAAGGTAATACATAATAAGAAGTATGCGTTTGTCAGGCCATTTTGCTAAACAATTTTTAAGAAGTACAAGTTGAATTATAATACAAAATACATTTACAGATATACAGTGAGAAACCAATGTGCACTTAGCAATGGTAACGGAAAATAAATAAAGCGATGAAAAAGAGTGATCTTCTGAAAAGCGGAGCTTGTAAGACGTGGATCACTAAAAAAAAAAAAAAATATTACCAATGACATTATAATATTCAAAGTTGATCCAAATATGAAACGTTATAGCTTTAAATTTTGATAATCAATATATAATTACGATACTTTGCCGGGGCAATTTTGAAAAAAAAAAAAATGAGGGTGATTAGAATACAGGTTTCCTAGAATTTAGTAATTTCATTTCCCCAACTTGAATACTGACCACAACTACCACCGAGATAAGACATGATGATGTGTATCACACGATAATAACATTCTGACCTAGCTTTTCTATATGCGAGGTTAGGTACTGAAAGGATGCAAAAGCACCAAATGACAAAAAAGCCCACCTCATTCTAATGTCTGACAATGATGATGATGATGAAACTGATGGACAGTATTTATATAGCGTCATTTGTCTGTAGTTCAGCAAAACAACGTTTCCACTTCATAAAACCATGGTATGTGCAGCATGCTACTAATATTTTCCCCTGGTTTTGTGTTCAAATGAACAAAAGAAAATGCAGTTAAATGATCTATCGTTAAATTTCTAAAAGAATGAAAATCTTCTCCGATCCGATCGATTTATGAAAATATTTTGGCACATGGAGAGCCACGTTACAACAAATGATAACAAAAAAAGTGAACAATTTTTTTAAAGGTGATTTGATGGATGAGCATAATTTTCAAAGCTAAAAATCGAAATCAAACCAAACTATTTTCACTATTTAAAGATTATGTAAGCTAAGACAACAATTAAAAGACAGAGAAGAAATGTAATGACGACATCAAACCTGTTTTTGGGTACGTCACAATGAAGGTGTCATCAGGTCTCACTTTGAACTTCTTCATCTCTTCAAGAATTGACGGAGCGGAGAACAAAGGCAGGAGAACACCATCCTTTTCATGCAGATGCATAGCGATGTGGGGCGGGGCCTCTGACAATAGTGATCTCTCTATAAACAGGAATTTGTGCACATCCATGAATCTCAGCGTGACCAGGTCGGTGAGTGACTGAGGCGGAATTTTAGTACAGTTGTAACACATACTGGATACACTACTCTGGAAATATACTCCTGTCAGTTGTATACAGTCAATTACTGGTGATAGTCTACCAATCCGATCAAAGCATTGGTCCCCAGGCCGGTTTCCATAAGATTTGGGATAAATTTCCTTATGATAAGCAAATCGTCTAACAAATTTACTTACGAAAGCAATTTTCTTGGGCCATATTCTTTAATATTTGAGAATTCCTGTTTATTGTAAAAAAAATATTGGCTTAGCAGATTGGCTTACGTAAGAAAATTGTCATAATCGGTATTTAATGAACAATTTTGACATTGCTTATGCGAATAAGACAAAATTGCTTACTTTCTCCTATGAGTCACGTCGATAATGGAAGGATTGACAGTTTCATTTGTGCGGTGGATTCTCTATTGCATTTGCGTGTTAATGAGAATGCAGCTGGCCGATTTCTTGTTGCCGTTTTTATGTAGGCCCTATACACACTAATAGCATAAATACAGCTCAAGTACCGGTACAAATAGCGAGCTTACAGTCGTTATATACACGTAGCTATAGAGTATAGTACAGATTCTACATTATATTCTGCTGAGTTTGACGTAACATCTATAGCTCTAGGCAATATTGCCCTCCTCAGAATGTGCGACAACGAGATTTGGCATTAAATAAAACATACCATTTCAGAATGAGGGATCTTTGTTTTCTTTCGGCAGAGAAAATGACCTATTATCAATTATAGCTAACAAAATGTATATATCTGCACTGCCCTTTGCATCAATATGGTCTTCGGTCTGGGCTCGGGCTTTAGGTGCCTGCGACGTGGTCAATGTCAGCACATCAGATTGGGTTCAAAGTTTTGTCTCTGCACTCTGCAGCGACGTTGAACAGATAATCATTTCTGTCTGGGTCAACGGAATCTTTTATCATATTTTGACTTAGACTGTGTTAAAGGAGAATCTGAGTGTTCAGACCCATCTCAGCAACGCTGGATTTTGATAGGCCTATTATACATAGATTCCAACTGGCAGAGGGATTTTTTATGTTGGACAAAACTGTCCTACTAACGGTTAGTACTAATAATTCTAAATGCAGGCAGCCTGAAATCAAAGATGAATTTATCATATAGCCTATCCAATAAGACATTTTAGAGAACCTCTGGCTTTAGTACCATGTGCTACGGGCCTATAGAATCTAAACATAGTTAGTAGACCCTTTATTCGATAGCCTACAGAGAATTCGTCTAAATCTGTAAAATGATGTAGAGTTAAAGCGCGGTCTCTACTGTACTACTAGTCTTGTACTCCAAAGTTCTAGACTTGGTTCAGAATGTAGACCCAGATCTAGTTGTAAATTTAAATAGTCATTTTTTTAATCATTTGCATGCAAGTATCCAGCATGCTTGTGGAGTTCAGATTGTTGCACTGTCAGTCTAAAACTGTTATGTCATGTTGTAGCCAATAGAGTCTTCTTTGTATAGAAACCTCAACCAATTTGTATACTAAGTCAGGGGGCATAAGAATTGAACTACCAAAACGAAATGACAGTCACCAATAACTGTAACAAAAGAAATTAATTGAATTCGAAAATCAATCAAAATAAAAGCAAGCACTTGATGTAGGCCTACGTAGTCGATTTTCATCAGAAGGCAATCAACACGCGCAATGAATCTTCATTTTCCTTTAACTTAATGATTCACAGTTACATCTAAGTACAGCGTAGGCCATCTTTCATGTGATGAGCATGTTGCTACACTATGATAAACTATTACACATGCAACCTAACTTATTTTATGTGTAGAGACTGTCAATTCATCCGTTCTTGAACAAGATAAGGAAATGAAAAAGGTGGAAAACATTTAAGCAAAAATTCTTGGATTGACATGTTTATGGAATATCAAAACATGTTTAAAGGACAAGTTCACCTTTATAAACATAAGGATTGTGAGAATGCAGCAATATTAGTAAAACACATCAGTGAAAGTTTGAGGAAAATTGGACAATCGATGTAAAAGTTATGAATATTTAAAATTGTTGTGTTGGAACCGCTGGATGAGGAGACTGCTGAGGCTCGTGATGTCATATGAGTACAACAGTATAAAGAAAATGTAAAGAAAATTCAACATATTTTCACTTTTTTCGCAAAATAAAAGAGCACTTGACTTGCCTCTTTCTAAAGGCAGTGGGAATAATAGTACCCATAACATATGTCAGTAATGAGTCAAGGGAATGTGTACTTTTTTCAAAAGATGAAATTTTGTGAAATTCTCTTTATATTTTCCTTATATTGTTGTACGCAAATGATATCATACACTGCAGTAGTCTTCTCACCCAGCGGTGACTGCACAAAAACTTCAAAAATTCATAACTTTTAAACGGATTCTTGTCCGATTTTCCTCAAACTTTCAATGATGTGTTCTACTAATATTGCTACATTCTCTCAATCCTTATGTTAATGAAGGTGAACTTCTCCTTTAAGCAAGTTTGCTCAAACAAAACTGCTAAAAATTAAGCAATTTTTCTCAGCAAAAATTGCTTACCAAACCGATCAGCTTAAATTTAAGCACTTTTCTTTACATTGAGATCTGCGCAAAAGTGCTTAAAATTTAAGCCTAATTGCTTACATTTCTTTCTTGTATATGTTTGTGGAATATCGGCCCCGGTGTTCTGTAACTGTTCTTTTAAAAGTACAAGTAAGCCCTATACAAAGAGTCTGTATTAACCTTGTCTGGACAAACACAAGTGACACCTTCGGTGCAGACCAATGTCAAGCTGGGAACGCCTTAACGGGTGCAACTTTGTACCATTCAGACCGGATAGGTGCTCCAATTGTGAAATTGGTAAAGGTGAAATATTGAACCTATTTTTCTTAGAGTGTAGGGAAGAAAAATCTACCAACTCATCTAATGTATAATGACATATATATATATATATATATATATATATATATATATATATGCCATTCTTGTTATGAGTAATAAAATTCCCTATCCATTCCCGTTTGAATTATGAAAATCCGTAAAATACTTTTTGAGATATATCCAAAAATGTTAGGGGGGGAACTTACTTTTTTTGTTGAGTGCATATATATATATATAACATAAACATCAAGTCACTTTGTTAAATGGCTGTAACGTGGTCAGGAATGTGAAATGAAAAGGCATATCAGTGACACATCAATTTAGCTTCTGTTAAATACTATACCCTATCTTTAGGTTCTTACTGCTACACAAATAAACGACACTGGATAATAATTATGGTACGCGGTCTAAGCCATATTCGCATAATCCTTGAAGAAAAGGTGGGCCCTAGTAATAGTGATGGGAGTATAATTAGGCTTATAGGTGAATTGCTTGGGTCATTGGGGCATTGCTCATAACGACGAGTACTCCTAGCAATGGTCACATAGTTTTGACATCAGAAGTAAGGGAAGTGACGTCGTAAAAATAGTGGTATACAAAGTGAATGTAACATCATGCTTAACTGGAATTCGAGTAACATTAATAAAAGTAAATATCGATGTGTTCTATTTACGTTTTCCATCGGCCATATTTCATAGCAAAGACACAATGGGCTTCTGCTACTCTGCAGTATTAATATGGGGAGAAAAAAAAAAACAAAGAGAGAAATTCCAGCAGGGGCGTTCTTGGCCAAATAGCACGTGAAATAATTCCCCTATAGCTTTCTACCTGCTGCTGGACACTAATACTAACGCATTTTGTGTGACGCACAATAGTGGAATTCCGAGAGCGCTATCATGATCACAATAATAAAATTCACGTGCGGAAGAGTTGCTGGTAACTTTTTTTTTTTTTTTTTTGGGGGGGGGGGGAATTTGATCAGTACAATTTGGACATCACTGTAAAAGCCGAATCCTAATAGGCCTCCGGAAGACTGGAAATCAATTTAAATCCCTTGAAGTGAAATCCCCTAATGAGATTCAGTGTCTCTCAAAAGCGTGAAAAGAATCTACCTGTGAGGTTATTCGTGGTTTGGAAAGCACCTTCATCATGTCCCATGGCAAGAAAAAAAAAAAACAAGGTCAAAATTGATTAGGAGGTAAATCATGTAAAACCTATTTAACTCCAAATTTGCAAGTTCTTGGAAATTTTAGCAAAATGAAAGGGAGACTGTATCGAGATGTCAGTTCCCAAGCATGGTGCCAAGTGCTACCTGGATCTTAAAGGAGAAGTGGAGACGACTTTCATGATTTCACATCATGTAGTACATAAATTGACAGCTCCATTTGTAAGGCGGAATTCATTGTGGTTCAATACTCAATACTCTGAAAACCCCAAAACAGATTACACTGAACAAGGATGATGTCATGGAACGCTCACATATTTTAGAAATGTAGTAATGCGATTCCATTACAATACCACTTTGATTGATTGATTGTTTGATTGATTGATTGATCTAGTAAGAATCATGTCTGGCAGTCAAAGGGTGAATTGCATATGTTTACAATCGTAATCATAAAATAGATCATTACAGTACTCTGAATTGACAATGATATAAAGAAATGATAACAAACAAATCTAATTTTCTTGGTAAAGCTAAAAGTAAAACTAAAAAAATTAATTCACAATAATGCCCTTTAGTCATATTAGAAACATTACGGTAGTCACATGTGCAAAATCTGAAAACAAATGCTCAATCAGTGAAGGTAATCCATTCCAAGCGTGCTCTATCAAAAAGGAAAAAAAAAAAGAAAGAAAAAAAAAAAAGAAGGAAGTATGCTGTCATCATGGCAATACTCTGTCCGACGCTGGGGAAAAAAGGAAACCGTTACCATTACATCTAATATAAAAAAAAAAGAAAATCAACTTTAATAACCATTAAAATTTACCCACCCACGCATCACAGCGGTCGCATGTGCCAAATTTCAAGTAAAATACATGAAAACCTGAATAAGTTGGCTCTATCTACAACATTTTTCATTTCGAGAAATATTATCACCATGTCAGCCCATCGTTCAACATGGACGAAACATATCTTTTGCATATCTGAAAACTGTATCCATCACAAATGCCAAATCTGAAATCAAAAACAAAAACAAAAACAAAACAAGGGAAAACAAGGGAATTAGCTCAATCCACAATATTCTATATAATTTTCATTGTGAAAAGTTACCACGGCCACACAGCGTTCAACATCTAAAAATTAAAATGAAGTTTGCCCATCTACACTATAGCGGTCATTAAATACCAAACATTATTACTCAGAAACTGAGGGAGTCAGCTACATCCATTATATTTTTGTCTGTTTTTAATTGCACAAAATAAATGACAATGTATTGTTCAACAATAGGAAATGAGTAAAATTCCATGCGCAGTATAGTGGGGTCCAATAGACCACTTCGTAATTCCACTTTCCATGAGCAGAAAAAGGTCATTTGTACCAACAGGCATTTTGGTTTGTAAATTCACTGAGATAAGCATCTGTGATGTGGCGATTATTCATGTGATCCTTATCTAAATAGTTCTTGCCAGCACATTCACCTGACAGCAACCCTGGTATTTGGCAATATCAAAAGAAAAATGTTGTTATTACATTCAATACGAAACAATAAATTAGATGCCTGCTAAAGTGTCAACTGACGGACTATTCTGGTCACCTGGTCTAAACTCAAGTTCATACTTTGTTTGAACACGAATTCCATAAATTGCTATGTCGGGCAAGCTTATGCATTTACCGCTTTGAAAACGAGTGAAGTGCCTAACCAACTGAGAAAAAAGAAAGATCATTTGCACCAAGGTGTACATGAGCTATAAATTACGAACTGGCTTAGGCCTAACGGCAATGCATTATGTCAAATTTCGCTTTGATGCCTCTACCGGTTCTCAAATTACCTCGTGAGAAACATCACTGACAAGATATATCTTTTTCATATCTAAAAACCTATATCCATCTCAAATCAAAAGCTCAAAAATCAAGGGAGCCAGCTCAATCTACATTATTTTTGCATGGTTTTCATTATGACAAATGCGGTCATCATGGCAACACAGTGAAAGAACACGCACAATGAGATGTATAATTTTACTCATCTATACACTATACAGCGGTCACAAATACATCCTGGTTATATCGTCCCCAGAATGATCAACACGGACGAATGGACTGATGCATAGACAGCAAAAGCTATCTACCTACGATGTATAAGGGTTTTACTTCATCAATAAGCCATGGTTTATCTGATTTCTGCAGCCTAATCGTCTTCGTTGGGAGGTAAGTGTCAAGTTAGACGAGAGCTAATATTTTCCAGTAACACATCACACTTTTCGGAAGGATCACTAATCTGCGCAAGTTTCCCCCAAGTATGGCAAGTACTCAGTAACCCATTCTCCAAAAGACTCAATCCTCTATCTTTTAAAGGGACCTATGACTCTTTTCTTCGTTGTATTCGTGGACGTGATAGGTTAGAGGGAATCCTAAGAACACAATATATTATGATCGCTGCCAGCGATAGGAGAAATAACTTGGATATGGGAATATAAATTGGTATAATTGGTTACAGTCTTATCTAAAACATTGATTCCTCTACTGGGTTCCATCACTACTTGGGTAAATTTGCCATAATTCACTACATAGTCACAGAACTAGAAGTGCAGTAAATATGGGTCTGATCTTGCCAAAAACCCCGACACAGATGAGAAAACGGAGATTTTCCAATGAAGCAACCTTAGTCTGGAACCAGCTTCCAAATCATATTAAACATGCATCCTCAAAACAAGCTTTTACCAATCTTTACTGGAGGAGATAGTGAGACAAATCTAGAAAAAAAAAGCAGATATCATACATCAGGTAGTTAACTATTGTTTATTGTCTGATTTTATTTCTCTTTGTTCTATTCTTTCATGTGCGGTTACTATGTGTGCCAAATGTTTCGTAGATAAATGCATGTCTTTCCGATTTAAAAGACGAGAGTAAAGGAATATTCTTTTACTTAAGTGTAAATGTTAGATATCATATTTTGTATTAGTATTTGTTCTTTTTTTATTAAATTTGCGTTATTGAGAATGAAACAAATAATGTAATAGTGAAAGATAGATAGAAAGGTAGCATTTACATCATTCTGATAAAAGTACAATTATTCATATATTACAAGATGTGAAATGAAGAGAATTAGGAAATATGCAAAGAAAAATACATGTGTTGTCATCTAGACACTTTATATATATGCAAGAAATGTGCCAACGTTTAAACTTCCAGGTCGTCGAGACATGATATAGGTGTAATACATTGTAATTAGTATTTCCCGGAAGACGTAGCTTGTTCTTCCTATTTCCTTTATATTGTGTTCGAGCTTTCGGCCGTGTCGGCCTTCATCAGGATCTATACAGACAAACAAAATGACAAATGGTGCCACTGTCACCCATATTTATAACATGACTCACATGTATGTGAAATAAAATCGCTACATAGCAATACATCATGGCGCGTGCAAATAGAGGAACCGCATACACACATATCCATTTTTTGATATAATAATAATGTAATTATGTAAAAAGGTATACATTTGCGGTGATCGAGTGGCCTCTGTTAAGTGATGGATTTCATGGCGTAGCGGGGTGTTGTTTAATGTTGGTGTCGTGTTTGGGTATTGAGGGCGTGTGTGCGTGTGCGTGCGTGTGTATGTGTGTGTGTGTGTGTGTGTGAGTGAGTGCGCGTGCGCTCGTGTTTGTCGTTAATCTCTATGAACATCATTCACTAAAATATTTTGCTTAAAAATAAATAAAAAAATATTATTTGGCAAATATTTTTGTGAATGATGTTCATGGAGATTAACGACCCACACCCACACACACGCGCGCATTCGCACTCACACACACACACACACACACAAACACACACACAAACACACGCCCTCTATACCCAAACACGACACCAACATTAAACAACACACCTGACGCAACGCCATGAAATCCATCACTTAACAGTGGCCACTCGATCAACTCAAAATGTATGTATACTCTTTTTTAATATAATTACATTATTATCATATCCAAAAATGTGTATATGTGTGTATTCGGTTGCTCTTTATATCATATTTGCACACGCCATAATGTATTGCTATGTATATAGCGATGTTATTTCACACATTTCACATACATGTAAGTCATGTTATAGATATCGCTGGCAGTGGTACAATTGTCATTTTGTTTGTCTGTATAGATCCTGATGAAGGCCGACACGGCCGAAAGCTCGAACAGAATAAAGGAAATAGGAAGAACAAGCTACGTCTCCCGTGAAATACTATACCGATTTATCACTTATGGTAGCTTATGGTATCATATATGGTCAAGATGGAGTTATTTATGTATTTTGTGAAGAACATTACTGTATATGCAGAGCTTGCTTCCAAAAAGCGCTAAATCCATTGAAAAAAATGATGGATTTAGCGCCTTGGAAGCAAATTCTTCATAATGGGCCTCTGAGAATAACAGTGTAGCCACTGACAGAGCTATCCTACTGAAACAAAACAAACAAACAAATAAATAAATAAATAAATAAATAAATAAATAAGCAAGAATCACTTCAAGATTCAAATCGTTGAAATCCCACATGGACGATATTCCCGCTTCAGGATACTGTAGCATTAGTGCGTCAGTTGTAGATATCTGATGGTCGATACACCATATCACAGACAATGAGACTCTAAGACAACTGTCGAGGTAAACGTTGTGGTCTCAGATGCAACCATTGATATAGTTTCAATGTTAAATGGTACTTCGACAGACAGAACACTTGGTATATTAAGATGGTGCTTAGCGTATATTGCTACTTCACCTCCAGGTCGTCCTCTGCGGTGATTTGAGAAGAGAGAGCAGTCAGGTAAAGAATAATTGTTCAAGAGATGTCAGTGGGTCAAACCAAGTCTCTGTCAGGGCGATGACATTTTTGTGAGTTGCCACATTTGTGAGATTATAAAGATCGGATATTCGAATATGACACTGTAGGGATATCGTTTCCTCTTACACAAGGTGATGATAGTGACGAATATCAATGTTTATGATGAATCGTTCCTCTCTGCAGTCATGGCAGTATTGTTGAATATTAGATGAATCTTTCTTACTCGCAGGTCTATAGATTACTGGAATCTTTTGGCCAACATTGGGTCTACTTGTGCATAAGCAGGAGTGGAGGACATCGTTGTTGATTTACCACCACACTTTCCCCTGTATCACCCCTAAATGTAATATCGACCCTAAATGTAATACACTTTAACCCTAAACGTGATAACAAACCTTAAATGTAATACATTTTAACCCTAAATGTAATATCTAGCCCAAATGTAATAATTTTTAACCCTAAATGTAATATCAACCCTAAATGTAATACATCTTCACCCTAAATGTAATAACAACCCTAAATGTAATACATCTTAACCCTAATAATAAAACCCCTAAGTGTAGTACATGTCAATCCTAAATGTAATATCGACACTAAATGTAATACATTTTTACGCTAAATTTAATAATCGAGTCAACCTAAATGCAATACACTTTAACCCTAAATGTAATACATCTTAACCGTAAATGTAATGACAACCCTAAATGTAATAACAACCCTATTTGTAATGCATGTCATCCCTAAATGTAATATCGACCCTAACTGTAATAATGTTTAACCCTAAATGTAATATCCATCCCATAGATGTAATACATCTTAACCCTAAATTTGATATCTTAACCGCATTTTTAAGAGCAGCAATATAGTTGTTTAGATTTGTTTTTGTTGTTTACCCAGATAAAAATCACACAAAGCCTTATTTTTTCCTCTGTTTCCTACATAGTTAATTAGGTCCATGTGACATAGTTTTTTATTCTATTACCTTTGTCATACAATCTAACAAACATTGTGTCTGCTAATCGTCATTCTGTGTTAGTGATTGTTTACAGTTTTGTTGAAAATGAAAAAAAAATAGATGGGTAAAATGTTTTGCAAGGAACATCTGAATATGAATAACATTGCAAGAAAAACAAACACATATACCTACTGACGAAACGCGGATGATAGGTAGAGCGAGTTGATTAATAATTAGAAAATTAGACATTAGAAAGATTTAGAAAGATTTCGCAAACTCTTCATGAACCATAAATATTTATATCGTGTTTCAATAACGAAATATCTGTCCCACATTGACAGGGGAGCATATCAATTAGCCTCATGTTCACGGGTGCACGTCACGAGACCGACACCCACGAGTCATACAGCTCACAAGTCATACAGCTCACAAGTCATACAGCCCACGAGTCATACAGATCACACGGCATACAGCCCACTAGTTATACAGCCCACGAGTTCGACACTGAGTAAATAAAGCCCATGAGTTCGACATCAAGTAAAATATGCCCACGAGTTATACAGCCCATGAGTTCGACACTAAGCACAAAAGGTTCATGAGACCGACACTAAGCAAAGAAAGCCCACGAGACCGACACTACGCTTGAAAGGCTCACGAGACCGACACTAGGTAAAAGAGGCCCACGAGACCGACACTAGGCAAAAGAGGCCCAAGAGACCGACACTACGCTTGAAAGGCTCATGAGACCGACACTAGGTAAAAAAAGGCCCACGAAACCGACACTAGGCAAAGACGGCCCACGAGACCGACAGGATGAACAGCGCCACCTTTAATTGTATAGGGTGTCCAGATAATGGCATAAAGAAGGTGTAAGAGATAGAAAGGAGAGTTGCTAGTGTATTACCTCGTCAATTGCCCTCCCTAACGCCCTGAACGGTTAAAGATCTTTAATTGTGTTTGCGTATGTGAGTGTTTGTGAAAAAATAAACAAAATTAAGTAAGCGCATGAGATGTTTCAACATTACTTTCGAAAATGCCAAAACACCCCCGTTTCCCTATCTGAAAAAGCCCATACGGGTACACAACTATACCTAAAAAAAAAAAAAAAAAAAAAATGATAAAATGATGTGGACATTCAGATCAACCAACTAGAAAAATACCCAGGTATGAAATGAAGTTCACTACAAGAAAATTATTCACAAAATGGTCAGTGTTGTAGTGCACACCTGCTTTACATGATGGGGGTGGGGTAGTCATCTGCAAAGTCATTGAAATGTTATAAATTCACAGAAAATAATGTAATCGTCAATTAAGGCAGCGTTAAGAAATCGGAAAAAGAAGATGCATCCATGAAAACAGCTTTTCTATTTCATGAAAAATGTACCGTTTTTAGAATAATTTTACAAACACAAGCCACTGAAATCGAGATGAATCACTGCGATAAAAAAAAAAAAATTCATTGAATTTCATGCATCATAGTTAAAGAGAAACTTACAAATTAAACTCTAAGCAGGCTGGTAAAAACAGGCAGGTAGGATACTAGTACCTAATAAAGCCTGCTTAACTAGTGAAACGAGTAGGAAAAGGGCGGAAAAAAACTTAGATCCTGTCCACCGTCTAATTAGAAATTAGGAAAGCCTATTAAATATGGCACGATGGCACCTAAAATTAAACCATTCATCGTTCTTGTCCTCTCCATTTTTTCATACATTTTTTTTTTTTGGGGGGGGGGGGGAGGGTGGTCCCATAAAGAGGACAATTTTATTCAAAAAAAAAAATGATAACAATGTCGCTCCCCGTAGCATGACAGAACTGCCTCCTAAAAGGTACACGTGTAGAATTCATACTTAATGTCGTTGATATGTAGATGGTGCTGTTATTAGTTAGTTACAATCTCTCGCTCGACAGCGTAACAAAATTGCACCCGCCAATGTGTAATTTTCCCATGAATGGAACACCCTGTACAGGTACATATTTGTAATTGACATGTAGATGGCGCTGTTCATCCTGTCGGTCTCGTGAGCCTACTTTGCGTAGTGACGGTCTCGTAGGATTTCTTTGCCTAGTGTCGGTCTCGTGAGCCTCTTTTGCTTACTGTCGGTCTCGTGAGCCTTAATTGTGTAATGTCGGTCTCGTGGGCTTTCTTTCCTTTAGTGTCGGTCTCGTGAGCCTTTTGTGCCCAGTGTCGAACTTCATGGGCTGTATGACTCGTGATCCGTATAACTCATGGGCAGTATGACTCATGGACCTATTTTTGATGTCGGTCTCGTGGACCGTATGACTTGTGGGTGTCGGTCTCGTGGGATGACCCCATGTTCACTACTCCTTGCGATCAGTTTACTGCACCTATTTTGACACTCCTGGGGAAATTGGTCGTGGGGAGGGTACATGAAATGAAGGCAACAGTACCCTTAAAGCAAAAGGAACCATGTCCTTTTTGGAATTATATCAGTAAATCTAGTCAAGTGGACTTACTAATTATGTAATTTGGAGTAGCACGTGCCAATGCCTATTGCATGATGAGACTGGCGACTACTAAAGCTTCTTTAATATAAATCATTTAAAATCCTAGAGTCTCATACAGAAAATACATACATATCAAATTTAGGGGTCAAAAAGTATTACAGTTAGGGTTAGCATGCATTACATTTAGGGTTTTCTCCGGCTATTACAGTTCATTTGATTATTACACTTGGCATTACAATATGTTACATTTAGGGGTGTTATTACATTTTGATAGCGTTAAGGTGTATTACATTTTGGGTCGTAATTACCTTTAGCGTCAAAATGTATTACATTTAGGGTCGATATTACATTAAGGAATGTTATTACATTAGGGTTATGGTGTATTACATTAAGGGTTGTTATTACTTTTAGGGTAGATATTACATTTTGGGTTAAAAATCATAACATTTTAGGGGCGATATTACATTTACGGTTGATATATATTACATTAAGGGTTGTCTCCTGTTACTACATTTGGGGTTAAAATGTACAATATTATATCTAGGGTTGACTCGATTATTACATTTAGCGTTAAAATGTACTACATATAGGGTTTAGGCGTATTGCATTTAGGGTTGTGTTTACATTTAGGGTCGTTCTTACATTTTAGGGTTAAGATGTGTTACATTAAGGGTTGATAGTACATTTAGGGTTAAAAATATTACATTTAGGGTCGATGTTACATTTAGGGTTGACATGTATTACATTTAGGGTCGATATTACATTTAGGGTTGACATGTAACACATATAGGGTCGATATTACATTTAGGGTTAACTATGTATTACATTTAGGGTTGTCTCCGGTTATTACATTTAGGGTTAAAATGTATTACATTTAGGGTTGACTCGATTATTACATTTAGGGTTGTTATTACGTTTAGGGTTAAGGTGTATTACACTTAGGGTCGATATTACAGGGGTGATACATCCCCTGTGTGATTTAAGTTTAGGTTTGATTCCCAAGTCTGTTATGACCTTCTGTGTTTGAGGCCATACCTTCATATCTGCACATTGATCTCGTGTGCTACCTAGGTACTCACATGAATATTGCAGTCTATCCTTGGATGCTTCAGGCAAATTGGGGCCGGGATTGGGATTGACATTGTCACACTGAAGAAGAGCGGAAAGAGGCGGTACGTGATACATGTATAGAGTATAAATAAAGAATATCATAACATCCAAAAAAAAAAAAAAAGTTACCCTTGACCCTTGACCCTACAGCGAGCACTGGAATAGCTTTGCCACTGACAAAGTAATAATTGCCGATAGAAGAGCTCGATCATAATCCAGAAGTGATTAACGGCAGCCTTCTGCATTTTAATTATGATATTGAATGTACGCGTAAGTTAGTCTTAGAGGCCAGACTTTTTGTCCCCGTCATAGTTCGCGAGGGGACTATATGAAACAGGCTCCGTAGGCAGATACGTGTGTGGTAATTTCTTCAAACACACACACACACACACACACACACACAAACACACAAGCACACACATACACACTCAACCACAAACACACACACACACACACACACACACACAAATGCTAAGTACTTTTAATCGATTCTGATTGTTTTATCTGATAGGGCTTGCTCGGAGTTACCAAACCTAATTAGTCTAGGCTAGGCTCCATAGAAAGTGCACGTAACCTTGTTTTTCGATATAAACAATGTTTTTTTTTTTTTTTTTTAATGGTTTCTTGTCAATTCCAGGGTGCTGATTCCAAATCCGATTGATGCCACTCGCGTAACCTTGAGCATTTTCAGCAAAATGCAAAAATCCAAAATGGCCGCCAGATATGCTAATTTATGCCGCATGATAATCCCATTCATGTCAATTTTATGACCGATTATTCCATCAAACTTTTTAAAATTTTTGTTCCTTGAGTCATTCTATTTGCACATGTAAGAAAATTTTCATTTAATGTAGGTACATTTATTATTCTAAGCTTATTTTCAATTCAAAATGACCGCCATTCCTACACTCATGTACTTTATGAATGACAAAAAAAAAAAAAAAAATATGCTTAGAAATGGAAGACGAATTTGCTGTTTTTCCAGTCACATACCTACGCTGTTATCAAGTTTTGCATGTGCAATGCAAATCTGATTAGTGCCACTTGCAACACAAGTAAACAAACAAACAGAAAATATATTCTTTGTAACTTATATGTTCTTCTTAATACAAAAATTCAAAATGAATGCCACTCATATACCCCTGTACAATATGAACGATGAGATGTACACGGAAATAAACGAATTTTCTGTTCTTTTTTTTTTCTGTCATGCAGCAACACTTTTTATCAATTTGGGTGCTGATTAGAAATCAGAAGAAATCAGAAGGTTGTTACTTACAAAAGGCTGTTTTATTTGTGATGCAATCATCCAAATTTGCTTCCTCAATCTGGATTTTTCCCAAGGAATTTGGGAAAAAAGCCCAACAAAACTTGAATTGATGACAACATCACGATCGTTTATCGGAATTACTAGACATGAACATTTGATACTCACTTGGCTTGAGATGTTCAACTTCATAAAATTTACTCTGATTTACTGAAGCTAAATGTCACATGATAACACAAATGAAATTTCCAAATAATTGTCTAAAATATCGAACTACCTAAAATAACTCTAATGTAAAAGCGATATTATACAAACTTTTCAATCCCCTTTTCTGAGAAAGAACATGAGGCAGGGGAAAGTTGAAAAAAGGGACCACCCCACTTCCTTCCCTCAAATCTCTGATATTTAAAAAAAAAAAAAAAAAGTTTTTCATGTTCACCCAGAGTATGATTTGCTTGAAAATACGAATGACAAATGACCTTCTGTCTGATCTGTATAAAGTAGATCAGATTTACCACTGGTTCTGTGATGGCGTGATTTTTCACCTATTTGCTCAAGGCTGGTTAAAAACGTAACAGCATGAACTTGTGTACTTGCCACTGTAAAATTGGTTACAGCTCGTTATTCCGAAGACTCTTTAATCCGAAGATTCTTTAGTCCGAAGGTTCATTTTTCCGGATTTCATTTTCGGATTAATGAATCTTTGGAATGACGAACTTTCGGAATAACGAGCTGTAACAAATTTTACAGTGGCAAGTACACAAGTTCATGCTGTTACGAACCCTTTTTCATTTTCGGATTAACGAACCTCTAGGTATAGGGAATTTGTGTGTTTCGGGTTGACGACCCTTCGGAATAACGAACCCTCGAAATAGCGAACCTTTGGAATAACGAGCAGCACCCGTAAAATTGACACATTTTTGTGTCTGGAGATGAGCACACTGCTCTTACCTTTCCTTCAGTGATGAATTGAGGAATTATGGAATATTTACCAATGTAAGTACAGTGCAGGTGATTCATGATGAATATAATGGAATGAGTCCATTTTAGTCAAGGGGCTTGTTTTACACCTGTTTGCCCCCACCTCTGCTGCTGCCCAGCCCTGCCCGACCGCGACCCCTGCAATCCTGCATTGCCTTACATGGTACTTAGGGGTCACTGGGTGATCTTGCCATAGAGAGAAGGTAAAGACACGGGGACTTGCCTGAGCACTCCGTTACAGATCCAAAGCCCAACCTTACCAGCAACCTTCCACAGAGCTATCTGACAATAGACATGCTGACATTGTTGCCTAAATGTGGCCATGATAGGTGATAAGGCTTCACTGTTCTCGAGATAGATGGATTTTACCACCAGTTTTCTCGGAGTGAATGTCTTTGCGTATGATGTCCAGGGAGGCTCTCAGATTTCTAAAGTGCTGCCTCATTCTGAAAGCAGTGCTATAACAACTTCACACTGCTTACATGTATCTTTAATCTTCATCACTTGCAGCTTCAGAATTCGCAGACCAACTGACTTAGGACTCTGAATGATGGCCTCCACCAAGGTGGCTATAAACTATCTCCACTCCTTTTAACATGGTGACATGATAATCACGGAGCTTCATAAAGGAAATTTGCTCGTGCAGATGATCTTACCTTTACGTCTCATAGAAGGTCCTTGAAAGACATTAGCCGAGTACTGACCCATCTCAAGACATTGAGTAGAGGAGTAATTCTCCTTCTGGAGACTTTGCCTCAACCTTTACAAGATTACCATTAGGCCCATGCCTTCCATCTTAGTAACCATCTTGCCAACGCTATATGTTCAAGGTAGCCTTCTGTGGCAGGCATACTAGTAGGCTAAGGAAGTCTACCCTCCTTCACTGGTGCTCAATCACTCTCCCTCCTTACGCTGGAAGGAAGGGATGGCAAGTGTCCCCATTGCCGTCTACGCATACCCTGATCTTGGCTTCCAATCATGATAACCTGATAACCTGACCTGGGGGCATTTCATGAAGCGTTTTGTATGACAAATTTGTTCTCAGCCAATCAGATACAATGGTTTTGGGGTTTATAACAGTTTGTCCCGAGGAACCTGCCATCAATGCGTCTGAAATCCCACAAGCCAATCTAGATCCCCCCCCCCCCCTCCCAGTCACTGGAAGCTTTGACCCCAAAACCTGATGGTGCAGGTGCTGGTCTGAGGCCATCTCTGATACCATCCAAGTTACCTACAATACTGTCTCTGGCCTGGCAACAAAGCCAGACGACTTCAACGGGCTTTCATCCTAGTCCTATGGCAAATAATCACCCTCTGACCCTTGAGGAAGTCATGGAAGTGCTGAACATCATCAGATGTGGTTGCAATTAAGACAATTGCAGGACTGATATGCATCTTTAGCCCTAGAATCCTGCAAATTTGGGGCTGATGTCGCCTGCTGCCAAACATCAAATTAAAGAGATCTTTGAAGACAATAAAAAAAGAACAGTTTTGGTTTTAAGACGAGAATGAATGACCTCATGATGTCAAAGTACATTATAATAAACACATGGGAAGTGTGACAGAACTGAAAGAGGTACTTCACATTGGTCCTTGGTTTTGAATAGTTTGAAAGGTATTGCGTTTGGACAGTTTCGTTTATACCTTCACCGGTGTTTGTTGTTGTTTTAATTCAAGAAGAAAATCAAGTTTGCTCGATAACATCAAGGCGGTAACACCCTTAAATCATATCATATAAAAGGGATGGAAGCTATGATCCATTTCAAACAAACCTCAGGACTCCCCCCCCCCCCCCATTCCTTGCACCTTTTCTGTACCCTATTAATAATGGTTTCAGTGAAATACATGTTAGAAGCCTTGCTTTCTAGCTTCCCCTCCATTTTCAACATTATTTGATAAATACCATGTATCTAGGTTCTTAATATTGTGTTAGTATTACATTTTTATATGCAACCTGCATGCAGAACAGGATGGTATATTGATTTTTTGCGTGATGTGTACTGCACTTATATTCTTTGATGAAACATAATAAAAGATAAGAAATTGTGTTAAACATCGTAAGGGTTACCATTCATAATTCCTAGTAATAATCCTAATTTATGCGGTAAATAAGGACTTTGGCATCACTAAAAAATAACTTTTTGTTAAGAACATCCTTCAGATATATGATCAGCACTAGATCTTAATAAACAATGTAGCTGGAGAAAAAAAACCCAGCAAATTGGCTTTCTATTTCCACATATATTTTTGCCATTCATATTGTACAGAATAAGAGTGGCGACCATTTTGAAGAATAAAAATACATGTAGGCCCTCTATATTGTAAGTGGCACCCAATATATTTGTGTTGCACACGCAACACTTTATAACAGCGTAGGTACGGGACTGGAAATACAGTAAATTTGTTCTATATTTCCATGCATTTTTTTTTTGCCATACATATTGTACAGGAGCATAGGAATGGCGGCCATTTTGAATTGAAAATGAGCTTTAAATACCAAATGAACCAATATGAAATGAAAATTCTCCTGCAAATACAGATGGAGTAACTCTAGGAAAGGAAATGTACAAAGTTTGGCGGAATAATTGGTAATAGAATGCGCCTTATTCTGATTATCATGGCCAAATTAGCATATGGCGGCCATTTTGGATTTTTGCATTTTGCCAGAAATGCTCAAGGTTACGCGAGTGGCATCAATCGGATTTGGAATCAGCACCCTCGAATTGACAAGAAACCATCAAAAAACATTGTATGTATCAAAAAACAAGGTTAGATGCCTTCTAGCCTGGACTATAACACATGATTCTGAAATTCATTTGGCCTTAGGAAAATTTCTCCAAAAACATGAAAATGCTACTTCTCGAGACATTTTATAGTGGATTTTTATTGTATTTGTTTCTCTGATAGGGCATTGTAGGAGCTATCATGTTAATTTATGCAAATTTATGTCAGTCATGAGATCTACACGGAGAGGACAAACGCCCGATGTAATTTGCTGAATCACTTATGAAATTGTGTTGTATTTGTTTCTAATCCAAAAAAACCCCAACAAAACAAAACAAAAAAGTAACAAAACAAACAATATAAAACTGTAAAACGTAAATTTGGCGGCGTGGTCAACGGTGGCAAGACTTGTTGTGGTCACGGTATCTATTATTGCCTCTAAAAATCTGTAAGAGAGCGGCAGAGGCGTCAAGGGGGGGGGCAGAAGTATCGTTTTGCCCCAATAATTTCGGCAACTTAAAAATTCATAAAACGCAATGCGAACATATGTTTAGAAAATACTACAAAGCCATTAAAATTTACATTTTTGTCCCCTCCGTGTATTTGTGTGTGTGTGTGTGTGTGTGTGTGTGTGTGTTTGAAGAACTTGCCACACACATGTGTCTGCCTACGGAGCCTGTGTTTATAGTCCCCTCGCGAACTATGACGGGGACAAAAAGTCTGGCTTCTAAGACTAGCTTACGCGTATATTCGAGAAAACACAAAACCACTATAGACCTACTAGTTTCCGACGTTGAAGGCGTCAATGTCCCAGACTACTGTAATCGAACATACTCCTCCAGACGCACCCCTTCGAGACAAACGGGGGGGGGGGGGGGGGGGGGGCTTGTCTCGAACGGGTGCGTTGAGCGCTCTGCTCCGCTCCACTCCGCGCCGCACCCTTTCGAGATAAGCCCATCAAACACTTCTCTACACATATCCCTCCCCCCCCCCCCCGGAAAGTGACTCTCAACAAACACACATTACAAAATTAGATACAAAACAAACCAAGAAAAAGAAAGCATGTCCACATACACACCCACAAACACAAACTCTCACACGCCAAATCGCACTGCATACATGACGTATCATGGTTACCCGTTCCCTAGACTGACACCAGAAAACAAAACTGACCTGGGGGGGGGGGGGGAACCCGACCACCATAATACTTATGATTGCAGATTCCTAGGCATCAATATGCCAGAAGCCGAAAGTAAGCATACGTCTAACGTGGGGGAAGAAAGTTAAAAAATGGCATCATTGAAATATATAATTCAAACCATTAATCTGTACACCTACCCCTGCCAACAACAATGAACAATGGGAATAAATCATAAAAAAACCTCTACAAAATCTTCTAATGCTTCCATTTTCACAAATGAAACCCAAGCTTGCCTGCTTTACCTCCCCACACGCACACAACCCCACATTTCCATTTCAATTTCTTATTTTTATTACCATACATCTGCTTATTTACTTCTAACTGACATGATGGTACCCGTACAACCCAGGAAAGAAACTTGATATTGCTACACACTGTATACTTTCTTCCCTTAACTCAAGCACGTAAATACAGAGGTCATGCCCTTTGCTCTGTCGAAAATTCCGATGTGCTACCATATCAAACGATGAAATTCTATCACAAAGTGACGTAATGCATAATACACCCACAAAGGCCGGCATTTAAACCTTCTGTCTTTGGGATTAGCTGTATACCTGACCATGCTCACCGGTCCGCGAGGATGAATCTTTGCTCACTAGTATTTACATAACATGAATTGAATTGAATTGAATTGAATTGAACTGAATTGAATTGAAGTAAAGTGAAGTGAATTGAATTAAACTGAATTGAATTGAATTGAATATGTCGTCAGAAAGTGGAGCTACTGTATAGCTCCGCTGTCAGAACGATATTTTAAATTATCCTGTGAGCCAAAAAGGACAAAACAAACAAACAAACATGAGTAGTAGTAACGAAACTTATAGCGTTTTCAGATTAATTATTTTCTTTCCAATTTCCGGATTTAATTTTCGTATTAGCAAAACTTGGTAACAGGGAGCCTTAATTCATTTTTGGATTAACGAAGTATCAGAATAACGAATCTTTGGAAATAAGAACTTTCGGAATGATCGAACCTTTATTTTCATTTCGCATTAACTAAGCATCGGAATAACGAGTCTTCGGAATTACGAACCTTTGGGATAATGAGCCTTATTTTATTGCATTTCATTTTCATCTATTTGCATGTTAAACAAAGAGTGTCAGTGTACAAAATATAGCATGAAATATAGCAAAACCTTATTTCATTTTCGGATTAACGAAGCATCTGAATAACGAAATGCAACAGTAAGTGGGGAATACCCGAGTGTGTATGCACATGGTTTTGATCATGGCTAAAATACTTAAAGCACCAGATTATCGGTATGTTGTTTAAATCGATGAAGGGCAATTTGTCAACCAGATTGCAATAAAAACAACTTGACGCAAGAATCATTGATTCAAATGACGTATACTCTTGCACCAGTCGTTTGTCCAAAGTACAGATTACGCAAACATTGCATGATTGACAATCAACTTGCGCAGTGTCTTCAGTCTTCAGCCTGTAGTCTAATAGCTCGAGAACTAAATTTCGCATAGTGAGTCAAACGCAAATATCACATGAACACCACTTACAATGGCTTAGGCAATCATTTAATCCTTTCAACTTGGCGTTGACATCGTAGAAAACATCTGCATCAAAACAGAAGAGAGATGGTTGGTGGATTAAAAGGGTTGAAGTCAGGATCCTGTTGCATCACTCTCTCAAAAAAAAAAAAAAAAATGGTGCGAAAATCACATGACGTGGGGCCCGTTTCATAAAATTTGTTATCAGTGACAACTGCAGTGGCGTATCTAAGGGGGGGGAGGCAAGGGGGGCACGTGCCCCGGTCGCCACTCCTTGGGGGCGCAAAAAAACGGGGAAAAAAAAACGAAGAAGAAGAAAAAAAGGAAGAAGAAGAAGAAAAAAAGAAAAGAAGAAGAAGGAAAAAAAAAAAACTCGCCCGGAAGGGGGGAGGGAGAATGGTGGGGGCAGAAAACCAAATCAAACAAGATAAAAACTAAACATGATGATGACACGTACAAAATGACAATGTTTATTGTGTTCACACAAAAATTCCATGTTCTGTGAGCTGAAATACAAAAATTTTCGGCTCGCTCGCTGCGCTCGCTCGCCAAAATTTATATAAAAAAGAAGGTAAGAACAAAACGTGATGATGACAAAATGACAGTGTCTATTGTGTTCACACATGTAATTTTATATTCAGCAGGCAAAATGTTTCACGGAGCAGCGGCTGCAATTTCTTTCGTTCTGAAGCGATCGCCAATTGGATCAAAAGAAGGCGCCAACGGTTTCGAACATAGGGGGGGGGGGCGCAAAAAACCCCGAATCAAACAAGATAATAACAAAACGTAATGATGACGCGGAAATATACAAATTTCGGCTCACTCGCTCGTACTAATTTAGAGTATTTTTTCAAGTCCTCACTTTGTTGGTATAAATCGTTATCTATAAGGTCGTCACTATAATTGTGAGATTTGATAAGCAAAAAATGACAAGAATTCCATGTTTTGTAAGCTGAAATACACAAATTTTCGGTTCGCTCGCTGCGCTCGCTCGCCAAGATTTATACTAAAAAAGATAAGAACAATACGTGATGATGACGAGGACATATACAAATTTCAGCTCACTCGCTCGTACTAATTTAGAGTATTTTTTCAAGTCCTCACTTTGTTGGTATAAATCGTTATCTATAAGGTCGTCACTATAATTGTGAGATTTGATAAGCAAAAAATGACAAGAATTCCATGTTTTGTAAGCTGAAATACAAAAATTTTCGGCTCGCTCGCTGCGCTCGCTCGCCAAAATTTATATTAAAAAAGATAAGAACAATACGTGATGATGACGAGGACATATACAAATTTCAGCTCACTCGCGCGTACTAATTTAGAGTATTTTTTAAAGTCCTCAGTTTTTTGGTATAAATCGTTATCTATAAGGCCGTCACTATATCTTGTTTAGAATTGTAAGATTTGGTAAGCAAAAAATGACAAGAATTCCATGTTTTGTAAGCTGAAATACAAAAATTTTCGGCTCGCTCGCTGCGCTCGATCAAAATTCATTACATTTAAATCACCCTCAAAAGATCCCTTTTTAAGTGCTTGAAAAAGCATCATGTGGACCTTGTTTAAAGTCCCTACCGGGATGGGGTTGGGGTTGAACACTTTTTCAGAAATTAGGGGCGCAATTTTCGTGCTTGCCCCGGGCGCCGTTTTCCCTAGATACGCCACTGGCCACATTACTATGACAAATTTGCTCTCAGCCAATCAGATGCAAGGATTTCAGTAGCTTGTCACATCTATGACAACTTGTCACTGATGACAAGTCTTATGAAACGGGCCCCACGTGTCTGATTTTGTTGAAATTCTCCAGTTTCGTGTTTATTTCATTTCAGTGTCATTTTCCGACTGTTTTGTTACTTTTGTACACTGCTATTTAAAATTTTACATACAGCTACTTTCAACGCTTGTGATCCAGGGCCGGCGCAGGAATACATAAGGTTGTTATCACTTTGGGCCCCCACACTTTTTTCAACCCGGAAGTACGTAAGTGGCACTAAAAACACCCGGAAATGGACGGGGAGAGATGAGCCGAGGACCTTTTTTTTTTTTTCTTCTTTTTTTTTACTTGTTAGCTCATGAAACCCGGAAGTGGGCCCCCACACTTTTGAAAACACTGCGCCGGCCCTGTGATTAACCCCGCATAAATATTCGATTTGGAGAAACTGGCTGGGGGGGGGGGGGGGGGGAGGGAGGGTATTAGACGCCAATCTCTTACGGGTAGAGCTTGCGGAGGCCGACGGGTTATATCTTCAAGACATGGGATGTATCTTCAAGACAGGCTATTCCTCGCTATATTGGCATCACTAATTTCGCCAGCAATTGGCCGACATCTGATCGGGACTATTTCTCCTTCAATGCAGGAATCTTCATAGGAGGTCTTACTGGAATATCTTCTGCTGATCGGCTTTCGAAAACGCTTCTCGAAATCTACTTCTTTGAGAAATCAATTTTTAGAAGATTTGGTCGGTACCGACGGGAATTGCATGCAAGTAGGTGGCTCTTTCGCACACACAAACTCATCGACAGTCTTATGGGTCGTTTACATTTACCCTCTCACTTTATTAATTTATTAATGATAGCCGTTAATCTTTACACGGATGAATTAGTGACATCACAATGCGAGATGATAGTGCATCTAGCGAGGAGAAAAGTACAGTGGTGAGTCGTCTGCTTCTCTCCTAGGTCATCTTTGGTCACGTGATATTTCACAGAGTTCTACAAGATCGACGAGACAGGTCAGTCAATCAACTTATATCTCATTAATGACGTTCACGAACGAAACTTGTGTTCTTCACTTATCATATTTATTTAGATATATGGCCAACCATACTATTGTGATATCTGTGGTTATTAGTTTCAATATAAATTGCAGAGGAAATGGTTTCTCAAGGTCAGGTCTCACTAAATCAAAACATCTCTTTACTTTTTTTCTCTCAAAGAGGTAAAAAAAAGATAAAAGTTTAAAATACGACAGAGAAAGGGAGAGAGAGAGAGAGAGAGAGAGAGATCTTTTAAAACTTAGCTAGGAACTATGCACACGGTATCGTCCGATGCTTTTCAAATAATATCTTAATGTATACAGAGTGGAAATTTGATGACACATGGTACGGCTAGGCTTTCCTTTAACGCAGAATATTATGCTTGTCGTGCCATTTCTAAATCGAATTAATTAGTGAGTCAGGCGCCAACATCTATTAAAGTCACGAAATAAGGGGTGGCTTCATGATTTCGATCTTGTTGATTCATCTGGTTGTATTTTCCATGCAAACAAAACTATTTGCACTGCTCAATTGTCGCTCGCAGTATTGGTTCTACCCTGATATTTCGAGAGGAGAACTCGGCTAAAAGCAGCGGAATGAAAGCACCTCAGAACTTCCGTAAATATGCATGAGTGAACAGCAAATCGGCAATGTTGACTACACCTTGTGGGTATCGAATGATGAGTAATCAGTGTATGAAGGAATCCTTTTGAATGGATTGTGAAAATATATTTATTGAAATATGCGGTACAAAAAAAAAATGTACCTTGAGATGGAAAACTCGTGATACCTGGTTGATGTTAGGCTCTCGTCATACATTCTTTAATGATGGCGACTCAACTTTAAGAGGAATATTCCCGTTGTTCGGACCATTCTGTGATAAAATTCACCTGTTACCAGGAAGGTTCATCAGACCAGGCTGAGTGTCAATGATGTTGCGATGTGATGTGCAAGGAGCGTAATTTGCAATCTGTTTTGAAAGTTGGAAAGACATGCGACAAATATTTTGACCCCCTCGTCCTGCTATCTGTGCACTGTTTTCTTCACCACCATCAAGGCGCTTGTCTATTACTGCCCTGCAATCTTCGACTTATCTGAGAAGACAGAGGAAGGTAACATTATGTGCTTTATCATTTATGTTTCTTTTTTTGGCGTCTTTTTTCCGTCTTTTCATTTTGTTATTTTTTGTATCAATGTTTTATTCACATCATGTCAGTCAGACTTTGTTAATGATGCATAAACGCATCGCTTATCAGTGCTTATGTTCTTTTTTTTTTTAATCTGCATCTGTTACGAACATACATGTTAATGAAATGTTGCGTATAGTTATTACCCACTTCATTAATCCACAATTGGGTATTGTTATATCGTTTATATCACTTCAGACAATTTCATGACAACGTATTTGTAACTCCAAGGTTCCACAATTTCATTTTTCTCAATTTACTTTGTTTTGATTATGCAACCTTATTCTCTGTTACCAAAGAAAGTGAGATGTTTATGTTCTTTTCGAAAAATGAAATTGAAGTTTGAATTGAATTAAATTGAATTTGAAATTCATTTTTGCTGTGACGTAGCTAGGCGTCGTTTCTTACAAGCACAACAAGCACATCGATACACTTAGTGAATTTATGTATTTCTATTTGAAATATATTGATATGGATGTATTCATAAGTAATGACAGTATACATTATATTGACAAATAAATATACATACGTGTGCAATGCATGTGTACGTATTTGTGTGTGTGTGTTTGAAGCACTATTTGATGAACGAAATAACTGATTAATAATTTCTCCTCTAAATATCATACCCGATGTGCAGCAATTAGCAAAAGGAAATAACTCCTCTTTTACACTACTAAAGTTGTTGTTTTTTGGATATATAAAAAGGAAGAAAATTTCACCGCATCCGTATTTGAATTTCATGGGAAGGAGAACGATCATCCTTGAAGTAATAAACAAACAAAACGCAGATAAAAACCTCGGCAGCAATGCTCCTTTTCGTATTCTATCTTGTATGAGACTGTGAGAACTTTGTTTGGCACATGGGCCTATGCCATTTATACCGTACTCGTTCCCGAAGTGGTAGAAATGTTAAGTTCAAGAAGGAAAATGCAGTCAGTCCGCAGCACCCGATAATTCGCTCGTATTTATTCAACTCGTATGCAAGCCCGCTTTAGGCTTGCATACGTAATGAGCTGCGTAAGGGGATTTTGTCCTTGGGCTTTCGGCTACAAAAATACACCTTATGTTCACAAATTTGGTATCAAATTCAAGGAAAATATGTAAACTATCGTCACATGTTACTCAAATTATTGTGAATGAAAAATATCATAGCGTAATTTGAGCTTGAAAAATGATGAAAAAAGTAATTCGTGCAGTACACTTTCAAGACGTCAAAAAATACCAAATTCACCTTGCGTCTCAATGAAAATGCTTTATTTGGTAGTCCATCTCCTAATCTTTGTATCCATGTAAATATCTTGACAATTTGTTGCTTAATCCGGTCAGGAACCAGTAAAGTATACATCGATGTCAGTGCTGATCAGCTTGAAACCGTGCAATCTCAAGAGTAAGCTCTCTCATTGGACAGCGCCTGCACTCAGCGCTTGCATTACGTCATTACGCTGCTACATAACGGTTTCATGCCACTTGCGGTTTCTTGGCACGCGTGTAGTTCAAGCGCTGAACGCACGCACTGTCCAATGAGAGAGCTCTTTCGCACCACTGTACACTTTGTGCGGAGCATACTTCTGGCTTAGGAGTGAATTTTACAGACATTTCAAAACGGAAAAACTAGTATAAATCATGCTTGCGTCTCCTTGACTCCAATATATGATGAGTATCTAAGTTTCCTCTCTACGAAAAAGCCAAAATCAGAAACAACAGTTTCTTAATCCGGTCAGGAACCAAAAAAGAACTTTAGATGACAAAATCTTCCGTGAAAAGCAGGTAAAATTTACGCAAATTCAACTGATTATATAGTCATGATAAGATCCGATGTTATAGGCAAATTTAGTATCAAAATAAAGATCAAAGTCTGGAAAACAATTTACCGTGACTTGTAGCCATGACGAATGTATGTACAAGTCGCTACACTGTGAAAACCATAGCCCTATCAAAGTCTCGCAAAATCTCGCACGACGAGACACCTTTCGAACGCAAAGATTGTCAACGAGAGTGCTGAATAAATCTTGCCGGATCGGCTCATTAGCATACGTGCTGCGGACTGACTGAATGCATGGTTGACGATATGACAACCAGTGGTGATTACGTTTGTTTCAATGACCAAACATGAGTACTTGGAGGGAAGTAGACATAATTCCAACACCTTTTGATCCTATAGGATTGGTCATTTTGATTGATTTTGCTTATCAATGTTTTAAAATCTATACGAGAGGAGTTGGAGGCACGTTAGGCATCTCACGGCAATGAGACCACATAAGCATTGTCACTGTGTCTGAAATATTGTACTTGGGACATATAACGATAAATAAGCGCAAAAATGTATCTAGCGATCCGTCGATGAACCCAAAGGTGAACAATGAATTTTGTTAAATATATTTAGCATAGAAAAAGAGTGCTACGCCTATTCGCAAGCCTAAATACATGTTTCTGCCTTGTTATGTCTTCTTCCTTTTCTTTTCTTTTCTTTTCTTTTTCTCTAAATCGTATATGTATCTTCTATATAGTCTCGTTTGCTTCGGGCTTTGGGGTTTGTTTCGGGGAACCGTGAATCATACTATCATTTGAAAAAAAAAAATGTCTCAGCTCTCTGCCACATGGAAAATTTTCTACTTACATGAAATTACTTTCATTTTGATAATCTTTATCTTGATATTCTTTGGGTTGTTGTTTTTTTTTTCACAAAAGGCGATGGCATCAAGGGAGTGGCCGGATGAATTCACGACGAGCCACACCTCCCCCACCTTAGGCCAAGAGTGGCTATGGCTACCAGTCGAGTGGACATGGTGGGTGGTCACCCAGCTCATCCTCTCCGTCGTCGGCATCGTGGGTAACCTCTTGGTCATGACCGTCATCTTCCGTCGTGGTCGATCTCAGTTTGCTACCGACGTCCTCATCGCTAGTCTCGCTTTTGCCGACTTCTGCACCTCTCTGTGGATGATTCCCCGACCTCATGCAGTCGTTCTCCCGAGGACGTGGGTCGGCAGGTTGTACTGTCGTCTCGAGTACTCAAACATCTTCATGTGGATATCGGCAGTGGCGTCCGTGTTCACGCTGTCTGTAATCAGCGTTGAACGCTTCCTTGCCGTGGCCTATCCCTTCCGATTCAAGCATTGGTTTACGGCCAGACGATCTCTCTCTATTGTTGCCTTCAATTGGCTACTGTCCGCCCTGTTGAACTCATTTGTCATTGTGATTTCCGAGCATGACATCAACACAAACAGCTGTGTGACTTTACTTCTCTCCAGAGTAGCGAATGCTTCTTCTGGAGCCATACTTTTCTTGTGTAAGTACGTTATACCCATTACCATCATGATTGGCAGCCATTGTGGGATTACTAAAGAACTTCGGGCGCAGACACAAAGTTTTCAAGTGGATGGTGAGGTACCAGCGCCTGTTTTGAAAATCATAAAGACGATGCACGACATGACAAGGACCGTATTCATCGTGGTCGTTCTCTTTATTGTGTGCTGGAGCCCTGATCAGATATGTTTTTTCCTCTTCAACCTGGGACTTTACCCAGCCTACCTCTACTCGGACGTTTATCGCGTTTTCGTTTGTTTAGCTTTTATCAACTCATGCTGTAATCCTTTCATATACAGCGCTAGAAATCGTAAATTTCGACGAGCGTTGAGAGAACTTTGCGGTTGCCAGAGAAACTTTTCAGGAAAGATTCTTTCACCGATATTTGGTGCAGCAAAGTCCTCAGTGTTAAGAAAAATGGGCAAATAAACATTCTTAGACACATGTAAAACTTTCAGCGATCGGAAGACAGCATCCAACAAGGAGAAATGGTGTGATCACTTGGTTTAAGAAAGGATCACAGGGGTGGATGAAAGCTAGCCTATAAAATAAGTTAAGGTTGGTAGAAGACATAACTTCCTTGTACTCTTAAAGACAGACTGGCGCGTGGTCACAATGCCTTGTGATGGTGATATCTCACCTATCACCATAACAGAATCTGGTGGAATCGTGATAAAATGATGAATAATGATAGCATGGACATATTGATCCAGGGTGTCCGAATCAGTGCTGCTTTTGCCGTGCGAGGGTGTCCTATCATTAGGTGTATATCATTATTATGATAATGCCAGGTACCCTTTATTGTCTAGGAACGTCAGCGATTGTAAGGATTAAACTGAGAAGTCTGTTTGGACAGAGACTTGTCCGTTGTAATATAACAAATCGCTTTCATTAATTTGTAGATTCTGTGTTTGGTAATTATGTCAGCTTTATTGATGGTTTGTGTCCTAAGATTCCATTCGTTTCGGATTATTTTGTACGAGGTTGAGAAGTTTATTGTGCTCTTGAATGAAATCGAGATTCCCATGTTGCATGTACTGGTGGGGTTTAATTGATTAACAGCAAAGGCATCCTTGCCGATGTAGAATCCGCTTTTATCTTTTCTGGAGTGAGGTTGGAGTGAATGGAGCTATAGGGGTGGGAATATTGCCTGTGAGGGACGGGGTACAGTAATACAGCAATGTCAGGGCTGAGCAGAACGTGTTGTCAATCTCTTTACGACAGCAGCCTGCGATAATGTATCAAAGAGAAGCGTGTCATATCTGTGCACTCAACTCTGATAGGAGACAAAAGCACGTGGATGATACATCCTGTATGAGCAATTCATCTTTTGCAGTATGATTTTAAGAAACATGGCATTTTCGTGCATTTCGATTTCATGTTACCACAGTTTCTTTTAGTGCAACTTGTTTGATATGCATTTATTTGACACGGCTGTCTTAAAGATAATTACACAACTAGCAGATGTGTACTGTTTGCGTCTTCATGTGTTCATTTTGAATTAGCGAACAACATAATATGCAACATATATATGCAAAGCAAAGTGATATTGGCATACTATATCAATATGATAGTAAACATCATGGGATCATAATGCCTCAAACAATACTATGATGATTGATATGATGCATTATCAATGTAAAATACAAGGCGAATTCATCATCTTTCACAAGAAAAAAAAAGATTATTTTCTACAAAGTAATGTACAGTAACTTCTCTTACAACTTCTTATGATGAAGTTTGCGGTGATAATTCTTAACTATCTCAGCATGACAGTTCCCACATCACGCACCGCACACAGTGATATAAATCACGCAGCAATACTCGTACTTCCCTGCTTTATTCGTATTCATGGACTTCAGCTATCACTTTGATAAGGAATACTAGTCCACAAAACCTAAAAGCTGATATTGAAATGACGCTCTTTCAAATTAATGAAGGAGATTAGCATTGTTTGCAGTATTAAAGGAGGATACCAGGCAAGTTATAACTAAGTCTAATAAGAAAGAGTAAAATCTCGCGAGAATAAACAACAGTGAAAATTCGATAAAGATTTGATCAAAGTTAGGGAAGTTATGAAATTGTAAAGGGTCGCTGATTTCTATAGAACAGTTCTCTAACAGTTTATATGAATATACATATGAGTGAGCTGATGATGTCATCACCTAACACTTTTCCATTGATCATGTATGCAAAAAAAAAAAAAGACGAAAATTACAATTTTCTGTTATTAGAGTTCAAAGCGTTCAGGTTCATGTTCAGGCTGAATAACTTCAAAATAATGATTAGCCGATATAAACCCCTCAAAAAAGTCCTGCAATTCCAATTTGATGTATCATATTTCTCTTAAAACTACATCTTTTCATTCAGATGTGACATCATAAGAAAGCCTGACTAATTGTCTTTACAACGATAACTCACATGTTTACGTTATTCATTCCTGGAATGCACAGTACGACTGAGTATTGGGAAAGGTCAAATGTGAAATGCTGCAAAATAGAGTAACCGTGTTATGTCAAACAGTATAATTTCTATTTGCTTTAGTCGTTTCAGGGATGGAATGTGCTTGAAATGAATGCATTGTGAGATTGTCATTTTATTCCAGGCTTCATCCATGGATTAAAAACTGCAGTAGTATCTGTAGATTGAAATTAAACATAATGGGTTTGACCAAACAGTCATCTGATGTTTATGAAATGGGAGTTTTTGAAAGTGATCTCCTTTCAGCTTTGCTTATTCACGTGGCCTTTTTTTATCAAAACTGTACATTATCGATAGCAGAATTGTTGCGACTTTTCACTTTTGATCTGTCCCCATACTCAGCTGTTTTGCACATTCCAAGAACACCCAATCATAGCAAATGAGGTGCCATTTTGAGGATAATTAATCAGACTTTCTTATGATGTCATATCTAATGAAGATAATGCCCGGAAAAGAGAAATATGATATATCAAACTTTAATTGCAGAACTTATTTTGAGGGGCTTAGCAAAATTTGAGACCCGGGGGATAATTGCGTTTGATTGAAAATACTATAAGTTTCAAGATTATGACAAGCTATAATTATGGCAGTTTGTGAGAGGATAACATCATCACTTCACTGTTTGCATATTCATATTGACCGTTCCAGAATTGCTTCGGGAAAAATTAGCAAAACTTCAAATTTCATAACTCGTTTATTTTTCATCCGATTTTGATCACATTTTCATTGTTGTGCTAAGGAAACTTTACTCCTTCTCTTAAGACTAAATTTCAGCTGCAATGGAATTCCTCTTTAAAGGACAAATCCCCCAAATATATGTGTGGATTAGGTGCATGCAGCGATATTATGAAAACGCTTTATAAGTGAAATTAAGTTTAAGGAAAATCGAACAATCCTTTTAAAAGCTATTAACTTTTAAAGTTATATATTTATATTATATATATATATATATGTCACTATTCGTAAAAAGATATGAAAGAAAATACAAAGAGAAGTTCACAAAATGTATTAATTTTTAAATGAAAAGTTCACATTCCCTCGACTTGTTATTGACATCTCTAAAAGGTAATATTATCCCCCTGCCTTTTGAAATATAGGCAAGTCAAGTGCTCATTTGTTTTGCTAGAAAAGTGAATACGTTGATTTTTTTTTATTTTTATATCGTTCTGCATTCGCATGAAACATGCCGTATATAGAGTTGTTAATATATGACATATCTGAACCTAATCTGTAGTGGTACCCAATATTTTCAAAGACAAACGAAGGTCAAACCAGTTAATGAAGGCATATAATAAACATTAGGAAATAACAAAAAATATCTATATATTCTGGTGTTGATTGCTGTAATAACTGCAGAAGAGGTGACAATGTCTGTGATTGCGACACTTCTAATAGCAATATCTCTAAGGAATCGCTTTTTATTAGAATAAGACACATAGCTTGTTTGTTGGATTCGTAACGTCTTTATGTCCTGTTGTGTTGTTTGGTTCGCCGATTTAATACTTTGGAAATGTATTAGGCTTCATATCCATGAAATAATTATAATGATAACCATGACATTAACTATCCTTTAAGGATGATTAGTCGATCTACCGTTTCCGTCATCCTCTTTCTTCTGTTTCTTTACCTCCCCACCCCCTTCCACACGCATTCACGCTTTTACGTTCGAAGATTCGTTTTTCCGAAACATTTATTCCTAGATATACCTAGATATACGTAGGTGTTCGTTAACCCGAGCATTTGTGGCGTAATTCCGAAGATTCGGTATTACGAAGATGAAGAAAGGTTCGTTATTCCCAAGGTTCGTTCATCCAAAGTTGAAAACAAGGTGCACACTATGAACGAACATTCGGAATTACAAACCTTATACTTACTTTCATTAAAGAATCTTCGGAATAACGAACTTCGGAATAACGAACCTTTGTAATAACGAAACTTACATCTTACATCTTTCGGATTTACGACCCTTCAGAATAACGATTTGTAACAAAAACAAAAAACAAACAAACAAAAAACAAATAAAAACTTTTTTAATGTGTCAATTTTCTTTTTTTATATTACTCTCAACAAAGTTCACTAAAACGTGGAGTTTATTCGCACTTTAAGTAGTCCTAATGGTATACTATTAATTGATAGAAGAGGGAGCGTTAGAGACAACAATTTATAAATCGTTGCAACTGATTGACAAATTGCCCCACATCGACGTAAACAAGCACTGAATTGATCAGTGTTTTAGTAGTAGCCATGTTAAAAAATTATTAATTTATAAATCATCACCATAACCGTCACAACGTGCGATACACTGAATGCATACTCCAGCTTGCCTTTATTTTGGCACTTGAATATGCATCAAATGATAATTGAAAACAAATGTAAAATCTCAATGGAGTCGAATTAAATGTGTGAGTGTGTGTGTACCTGTGTGAGTGTTCTTCGGTGAGATTTCAGTTATCATAAGCTGGGGGCATTCATATACAAACATTGATGCATTCCAATCAATTGCAGAGTGCGAAAATCACATTTTCGTCAATCATATTTGACAGCAATTCGACAAAATTGATAATGACTCCTTGTTGGAAATAAAGAGGGCGTAGCGAGAGTATTAAATCATGCCTGAGTGTCAGTTTTTCTTTGCACATGATAATTTTGAGAAGTCGTGTTTGGCCACAGACGCTGCATCACGTGTCGTGCATGTGACATATTACCGTGTTTCATCACCTGCAAACGCCTGCACGCCACAGGCTTGGGAATAACGATGATGAAGAGCCTTTTTTTTTTCTAATCCATTTCAATGATACACTCTCCATCACGGTTAAATGAAAAAAAGAAAGAAAGAAATTTAGGTAGGAAAATTAATGGCTTAGAGGGTTGAGATTCCAAAGTACATAAGATTTACATTTTTTAAGCCAATGGCCACGACGACTGAGGTATTTTGTAATGGACTTTGCTTCATCAAAACATTATAAGAAGTATAGTCCGTTTTCCGTTTTTCCTTCCTGCTTTTTCATTGCCTACTCAGCTCTTTTTCCTTTATACTTCATTCCCTGCATGTCTGTTTTTACATAGGAATTATAATTATGTTGTCTTAAATATGTACACACACACACGTACGCATGCGCGCACATACACACACACATGATATATATATATATATATAT
Organism: Diadema setosum; assembly: GCF_964275005.1. Classification (NCBI taxonomy): domain Eukaryota; kingdom Metazoa; phylum Echinodermata; class Echinoidea; order Diadematoida; family Diadematidae; genus Diadema; species Diadema setosum. The sequence goes on along the minus strand of NC_092704.1, from coordinate 20,104,289 downwards.
ATATATATATATATATATATATATAACACATATATATAATATACTGAAAGAAATTAGACTGAGGCGGACGTTGCTTTCGATCTTGAGTCTCCCTTTTAATCAGTCGAGCTTTCGGCCTGTCATCAGTATATATGCTACCCACAATGAGGCACCGCCTACGTTTGGGAAGGGAACTATCTCGCACTATATATACATGTATAGATACACACACACACACACACACACACACACACACACATATATATATATATATATATATATATATATATATACATATATATCATTATGCATATAAACATATAAATTGCATGAATAGTAATACATAGGTCTATATGGATATATATAATTACAACAAATGCATTATGACATTATTTTCCTTCTCTTTGCGAAAACCTGGCGCCCTGCAAAACCACATATCAGAAAGTAACGTTCCTCATGAATAATGACTGACGTTGTCTTTTCTTTCCGGCAGAAGTATGTACATAAAATTACATGGTTTTAGCAGATGATGCTCCTCCATGCGGAATTCAGACCACAGTTTCTTTATGACTGGCCAATCACTACAAGGTATCTCCAGTAAAACCTGTTTACATCGTAATGCCGCGCTTTTCATTTGTTTGATAGATACTTTATTTTCTGCAAATCAATATACATCACTTACATAATCATAGACATGTGGGAAATATACAAAGTAAATTTGAAACAGAGTCATTTGACTTGCATAAACAACGATATAAAAGGAAATCAACGATACAATAAAGTATGCATGTCTATACAGCAGGGATTACAATAACAATTGTAGTTAAGAAGTGATTATGCAGAGGGCCGCCATTGTAAGCATTGCTTGAAAAGACGGCCGGCCCGTCTCTATAAAAAAACAAACAAACAAACAAACAAACAAACAAAAACAAAACCAAGAAACAGTACCCTTGCGATTCTCTGCTCTGGGCGCTGTATAATATAAACATTACCGCATGTCGTTCTTAAAACGGTAAATTTATGGGATTTTTGTTTGTTTGTTTGTTCGGTTGTTTTTGTTGTTCGGGGGTCAATCTTTGGAGATTCTTGTGTATGTTTGTTTGTTTTGTTTTGTTTGTTTGTTTGTTTGTTTGTTTGTTTGTTTGTTTGTTTGTTTGTTTTTTGCTGTCAAACATAATGCCAATAACGATTATAGAAAAATGGCAAGCTCTTAGGAGAATTTCAGAATTTACATTATTTTGAACAACGATAAATTGGCTATACTGGAAACAGAGTTTCAGAATTCATGATTTCGACGAGGAATAAGAATGTATTCAAAATTTGTAACAAATTAAAATAAACAAGAATGATGACATAGTAAGGCTTCACACACACACACACACACACACACACAAATACATGGAAGAAAAAAAAACCAAGATAAGTAAGCGGTATTGTAATGGAATTACCGGTACATTGCTACATTTCTGAAATATGTGAGGCTCTATGACATCATCTTTGTTCAGTGTTTTTTGTTTGTTTGTTTGGTTGGTTGTTTTTTTTTTTTGGGGGGGGGAGGGGTATTAATATTCAGAGCATTGGTTTCTCTTTTCAAGGGCCACAATAGAATTCACAATTCTGTACATGTAGGCTGTCGATTTATGTGTAATGATTTTACCTGATGTGAAATTTTGAAAGTCGTCAGGAATTGTCGTAGCTATATGCCTCAGAATTCTCGTTCTATAATGGAATATGATGAATGATGCCAATATACAAATGTACGTAAATGATTATGATATTATATTCAAGATTTTATAACATAATTTCGAAGGTAATGCAGGAATTTGGTAGGAACATAACATTGCCATCTTGAGTCTATCGGAAGAAAAGTATGTGATATATGTCGTAGGATCACTTTGTTATACGCTTTTAACTTCTGTAACAAATTCCTATAAAGTCAACCAGTGAATTACCTAAATATGTTTAAGAGGATTTTTCCATGTTACCAAGTGTTTGAGTGAGGTCAGAAGAGAGGAAAATGTCGCCGTCTGTAGCCTCAAGAGTGCTACCATTTTGAGCTCAGTCTCCTTTCTTATTTTTTCGTTTTGGCTCTACTGCTGACGTCACTTGGTGCATATATTGAAGTCAGAATAAACAGGGCGACAGTGATTATTCGTACGATGGTGAAAAATGAGCATCACCTTCAGTTTGGTAGAAGGAAAACCATGGGCAAATGTACATGTCTCATCATAAGCCTTTTCGTTTGTTTTAGTAAAACTGTTTTTTTTTTTAAAGCAAAAAATACTCCTTAGCGATGCTGAATGTTTCGACTGCTTTTAAAAATAGGTGCACTCGTCCTGACGCTTTAAGGCTATTCCAAATTAGACTTCAGAGGGCGTAGTATCAAAACCCTCAGGGGAGAGTTATTTGCGATGCAAATAAGGTTGATAATTATGTATTTTGGGTGTGTTTGTAAAATGGGACAATTGGGAATGTCAGAGTTGCCTTTCTCTTCCCTACAAAAGTAAGTCTCATTGCCATTCAAATACAAATGGTAAAGCATGAATTTCTGAGTAAATTTGGTTTTGAATTGTGATCATGTTTTAGTTTAAGAAAAGATAAATGCATACAAAAATAATTATATACAATGGATGAAGGAATTGTATTTTTTAACGCAAAATTCCCCAAAATTACACTGTATAGTATATGAATGAGAAATTTTCCTTAGAACTGGATTTAGATTTAGATATAAGATATTTCTGACTACATTTCCCTTTAGCAATATAAAAGTAATTAGCACTCTCCTTTAATGTTTGTTTTGTTATATTGATTAACGTCTTCATTCCACCTTTTTGAAAACTAACCTTGAAATGACCTTATCATTATATCAACGGAGCCTAAATCTTCCCAAAAGATAATTTCATATAAAAGATAAACCTGAAAGCAAGTCACTGAAAAGACTCCCCTTGGGGAAAAAAGAGGAGAAAGTGAAATCAAGTTTCAAAACAAGATACAAAGAGGAACTCGCATTTTTAAAGTGAATGGTGTGACAGAAAAAAAAATAGATAAGTATGTGAAAATGCAATGTATCCTGTGCTGATGGCATTCTTTATACATTGTACGATTGTGTAGAAGAACAATAATGGATGTAGTAGAACTGGACGACGAAGGATGACAACTAATGACGAAGGAGAGAAAGGGATTTGTAGAACAAGTAATAACAGGAAATAAATAAAAAAAAAAGAAGAAAGAAAGAACTAGTAGCTTACAGTCGTAATAAGTTCTTTTACCAAATTTAATGTTAATAAATAATATTTACATTAATAGGCCTATGTGACCTGTTTAGCAGGTTTTTTGTTTGCCTGTATTATTTATCTTTTCTTGTAAACAGTTGTTGTTGTTGTTGTTGTTTTTTACTGTTCGGACACTCACAATTGATTTTCTCAATATTTCTCTTAGCTGCAACATCCGTTTCCCGATGGACATGGTCAGTGACACGTGTTGACTTACCATCCCCTAATTGAACCGTGAAGCGCGGCGAATGATTGAACATCCATTTCTGTTACTTTTGCCGCACGATGGAAAAGTAGGAAGACGTGACTATCGCGTCAAATCGTGGATAGGAAGCTGGAGCTGAATTGAATTAACTCTCGAAAAAACAAATGTTTGCTCTGCGGCAGAGGAGGACTCTTATCATGTGATATAGCTACCCATGGACATGGTCATCTCGTGGCGTGAGTGTGCCAATATTATTGTAGCTAGCTCCATACTGATGTCGCAATGTAGGTTGTTGCTATGGTAATACAGTTAAACTCGCCTAAGTCGACATCGCATATGTCGAATAATCGCGCAAGTCGATAATTTTAAAAAGTCCCGATTTTTCCCCATTGACTTACGTGTATTAATTCACTCATAAGTCGAATTTTTTTAAGTCGAATACTCGCTTAAGTCGATGAAATTCCAAGAACACTTTCACGGAAAAACCATTGAATTCACTGTGCCTAAGTCGAATAAGATTTTATTGTGTAATAAATCACTGTCAAAATCACGAGACGCCAGTTTTTGTTTACATACAGTATATACCAAAAGAAACTGCGTAAATAAACATTAACGTTTCGTTAACGCAAGCGGTTTCACCTGAATCGTTAGTAACGCAAACTAACGATCGGGAAAATTAACGTTTGTAGCAACGATGAGTAACGATCCCTAGCGCAAATTAACGATGTTTCGTTAACATTAACGATAGGTAACGCAAGAACTCACGCGAGATTTTGGTTTTGTAACGAGACCTGGTGAAAGGACGACGTAGCCCCTGCCGAGTGTAGCGATCTATGCCTTATATTTAGCGGAGTCTTTTCGCGAATCGAATCACGATTTCGCGAATGGTTAATTTGCGACCGGGGTCACCAAAAACGCACGCCGGGCCACCAAAAAGCCGAATGTTTGCCTTTAGTTTTGGAAATGAAGCGGTAACAATCGGTTCCATAAGATGCTGAATAAATGTCAGATGTTTGCTCTTTTAATTTTGGAAATGAATAACAGTAATATTCGATTCCGTATAATACTAAAATAAATGTCGGATGTTTGCTTATACTTTTGGAATGTCAGAGATTTGATTTTGCGTTCGGAAATGAATAAGGATTAAAAAAAAAAGTATCCGGAAGATGCTGAAATAAATGTCGAATGTTTACTTTTACGTTCGAAAGTAAATAACAATTACATTCAGCTCCGGAAGATGCTAAAGTAAATGTCGAATTATCCCTTTGACGTTCGGAAATGAATAACAATAATAATCAACTTCGTACGATGATGAAATAAATGTCGGATGTTTACTTTTACGTTCGAAAGTAAATAACATTAACATTCAGCTCCGGAAGATGCTAAAGTAAATGTCGAATTATCCCTTTGACGTTCGGAAATGAATAACAATAATAATCAACTTCGTACGACGATGAGATAAATGTCGGGTGTTTGCTTTTACTTTCGAAAGTAAATAGCAATAACATTCGGCTCCAGAAGATGCTAAAATAAATGTCAGATGATTGTTTTTACGTTCGTAAGTGAATAGCAGTAATATTCTTCTCCATACGATGCTAAATAACTGTCGGATGTTTGCTTTTAAATTTCGAAATGAATAACAGTAACATTTAGCTGCGTTTGATGGTAAAGTTAATGTTTGATATTTGCTTTAACGTTCGGAAATGAATAACAATAGTATTCAACTCCGTCCGATGATAAAATGAATGTCTTATGTTTGCTTTTATGTTCGAAAGTAAATAGCAGTAACATTCAGCTCCGGAAGATGCTAAAATAAATGTTGAATGTTTGCTTTGGCGTTCGGAAATGAACAACTATAGTATACTCAGTGCGATGATGAAATAATTGCCGAAAGTTCGCTTTTACGTTCGAAAGTAAATAGCATGTAACATTCGACTCCTGAAGATGCCAAAATAAATGTCAGATGATTCATTTCACTTTCGGAAGTGGACAGCAGTAACATTCGGCTCCTTACGATCATAAAATAAATGTCGGGTGTTTGCTTTTGAATTCGGAGATCGAATAACGGTAATATTCTGCTCCGTACGATGCTAAAATAAGTAACAGATTGTTTCTTTTACATTTGGAAATGATTAACGGTATCAATCGGCTCATTTAGATGATGAAATAAAAAGCGGATGTTTGCTTTCACGTTCGGAAATGAATAAGGATAATATTCAGCTCCGTAAGATCCTAGAATGAATGTCGGTTGCTTGTTTTTACATTTGAAAATGATTAACGGCAACATTCGGCTCCGGAAGGTGTTAAAATACTTGTAAATGGTGGATGATTGCTTTTACAATCAGAAATAAATAACGGTAACTTTCGGACCGAACGTAGGACCGATTTAGTTTTGCTTGTTTTTTGTTTGTTTGTTTTTTTTTTTGTTCGGGCCACCAAGAAATAAATATCAATCATTTTGGGGCCACCAAAATAAAAGTTAGTGTGGAGCCCTGGCCTGCATCAATGTGGATAAAGTGTCTTGCTGAAGGGCAAATATCGGGCACACCGCTCCAGCTCTCGGCTCCAGAGTAGACAACATACGTGTACATTATACATATGTACGTGTGGTGTAACTTTAAGTCGATTTTTTTTTCGACTTACGTACAAGTCGAAACTCGCCTAAGTCGATGTGTTTTGCTCAGTCCCGAGAAGATCGACTTATGCGAGTTTAACTGGTATGTACACGTTAGTGACCCCTGCATTGTTTTGTTCTTAGTCTCTCGTGACTATGCATGTTGCGGCATGTTGATGGTCAACATTAGGCAAATAGTCTAGTGGGATTTCTGAAAAAGGGCTCTCTAAAAAGGTGTTAGAGGCATTTTTGAGTAAAAGTTTGGAACCGGTCTATTTTACCTAATTTGAGTATGCTGAATCCGAAAAATCCGGTTCCCAAGCGAAATTCACTGATCTTGACCATCTAATTTGCATAAACAAAATGGCTGCCCAGCCACAGAAATTGTCAGTTTCAGACACGCATTTTCTAGAAATTCTTTGCAAACAAGCTTGAAAAAAGTGATTTGAAATCTTTGTTAAGAGAATGGAATTAGCAATTTGAGTGATAAACGTTTCCCGTGTGGTAAATAGTATATTTCTTTCATAATTATGCAAATTAGGACTGAAATATGCATATATATATATATATATATGTATATATATATTAACACTGGAAGAGTAATTTTTACATTTTCCTTTTTCTTGAGAGGCAAGTTAGACACTAAATATGTAGACTTTAAGGTTTTGAGGGTTAGGAAAACTCTGGTTCCCAAGCGAAATTCTCTGATCTTGACCATCTAATTTGCATAAACAAAATGGCTGCCCAGCCACAGAAATTGTCAGTTTCGGACACGCATTTTCTAGAAATTCTTTGCAAACGAGCTTGAAAAAAAGTGATTTGAAATCTTTGTACAGATAATTGAATTAGCAATTTGAGGGATAAACGTTTCTCAGGTGGTAAATTGTATATTTTATTCATAGTTATACCAATTGGGACTGAAATATATAAGTATATAATAACACTGGAAGATTAATTGTTACAATTTTTTCTTGAATGGCAAGTTAAATACTAAATATGTAGACTTTCAGGTTTTGAGGGTGAGGAAAACTCCAGTTCCCAAGCAAAATTCACTAATCTTGACCATCTAATTTGCATAAACAAAATGGCTGCCAAGCCACAGAAATTGTCAATTTCAGATAAGCATTTTCTAGATTTTGTTTTTTGTTTTTTGCAAATGAGCTGGAAAAAGTGATTTGAAATCTTTGTACATAGAATGGAATTAGCAACTTGAAGGATAAACGTTTTTCAGGTGGTAAATAGTAGGCCTATATTTCTTTCAAAATTATGCAAATTAGGACTGAAATATGCAGATGAATATATAATTATTAACACTAAAGAGTAATTTTCACTTTTTTTTTTGTGAGAGGGAATTTAAAAACATTAGATATGTAGACTTTCAGGTTTTAAGGGTTAGATAAATACCAGAATCCCTTCTCAGTGGTATCAAAATAAATTGCAAATATTGTAATTGATATGCACATCATAATGTATGCTTCTTGAGTTTTTAATTTGTGCATGCAGTTAATTTAATAGCCTATATACCCTGGTGGGATTTTATTTTTCAAATCCTGTAAAAAGGTCCTTTTGGATTTTTTTTTTTTTTTTTAGAATTCAAGTTAGGAACCCGATTCTTAACCAAAATTGATTGCGCTAGGGCAAGAAAACAAAAACAAAACAAAAAACAAAACGAACAAAAAAGGGTCTTATTCAAGAGAATGAACTTTAACATCTAATTTGCATAATACATACAAAACAGCCGCGGTATTGCGTAGTACATCGATAATCGCAAAACGAATTCATGAAAACTCTCTCTATCAACTTTTTATGGAGGGGGTGGAGAAATGTCATCGATCAATGCCATCTTGTTCATATGCAACATCCATTATTGTATTGTTCCAATATGCAAATCTGTAGCATCAGCACAGAAATTCTATTTCCCAGTTAGCCAGAGCATGGTACTCTCATATATGATAACATATGATTATACATAGCAAGCATTCGTCTATAGGTTGAAATGGGATAGGTGGTTTTATAGTATTTTCTTTTTTTTTTCTTGCAAGTCGAAGAAAAACATCTTTGATATCACAACAAGCATTACTGATGCCCCAATGAATAAACAAAATTATGTTGTAAGTCCGTTAGATGAAATCATATATATATATTTTTTTAAAGACTGAAGAAGGATCCATTGGGAAGTTAAGCTTGTAGAATAGCCGCGATCACACACTGGTAAAAGATCAAAAAGTTTAATATCGCGATCTCCAAGATCTCAAAAAACGCGGTCAGATTGGCAAAATATCGAAAAGTTTAAGATCGCAATCTTTAAAATCTTAAAGTTTTTCAAGTGCGTGTGACTGCAAACTTTCCGCGAAACTTCCCACTACAGGGATATTTCATTTTATAATGCCATCCCCGCCAAACTTCTCGGTCTCTTGCCAGTGTGACCGAACAACAAAAGATCGCGAAGACTTCACGATCTTAAACTTTGCGCCTTGTCATGATAATCTTAAATAACGATGTTACAATAGCAGTGAGGGAGAGGAAATAATAAAAAAAAAAATACGTGTGGCATACATCTACCTAGATTTGATCCTTCTACATCTGTTCAAAGAATGTAACTTAGTCAACTTCAAGACAGTTTGAACTCTGAAATTGCCTCGGCCAGTGCAATCTGCGAAATAAGGGGTTTACACCTTCCTGGTCCTTTTTTATTTTGTTTTCAATATGCGTGGATAACATACCGCCAGTGATAACCACTAGGCATTGATGCATTTCAATTTATTCTTAACTGGACGACGCCACGTGTGTCTGACTTCTGATATATCTCACGAGGTGTGATTCAGATCATAGAAATTACATTCTTAGCAAATAGGCCTCTAGATTTAAGGACCAGTGGTTTGTAAAAACTAATGAATACTGAATACTCATTAGGAACCATGTTACATACAAAAGATTCCACTTCGTATCAGACGTAAATGGTCGCCATTTCGCCTCTCATTATATGCTTTATCAAGTATAGTTTTTGAATATCCATGTTGTCACTTGAATTTCTGCCCAAGAATTCAGATATTGATCTTTTTTATGGAGGACCTGGGTTTTCCACCACCTTGCGAACATGAAGTTACTTTTGTTCCCTGGAGAGATAACATCGATCCGATAGCTACCTCAAAGAGGCCTTTCTTCCGTAGATGCTGGAGTTGTGTTTTTTCAGCCAGACTGATACTGACAGTAGCACTCTTAGTAAAGCAAGTGATCAAGGACTCACAATCATCAAGGATGCTGCTTGTACGAGAAGAAACTAAAGGATTCCAAGACATGGTTGTTATCAGTCGTCTTTATAAGAATAAACTTATATTCTATTCAAGAGATGCATCACACAAGCTCGTTTGGAACAAAAAAATATATATATATATGTTCCGACATTTTACCGACAAAAGTAAACTGAACGCTCGCGGAAGCAGATCAACGACAATACTCCTGTATAAAAAAGAAAGAAAGAAGAAAACCTGCTCACTGTGCCAGACCTGATCTTTCTTCACCTGTAGATAATGGGTGGGAACGTTTTGATCTGGCCTACAGCCTTTACAACTGATGTATCTAGCTCCAATCCTGCAAAGTTGCCTTGAGATGATTTCATTTGCATGCGAAAGCAATGCAGAACGTTTCGATGCAAATGTCACAAATCAGGCCTACGATGTTCAGCAGTGTGTGCATGTTAGCAACAGTGTGATGATGCAAACCTTGCATGAATGTATAGATCAATTAAGCTCGATTGAGAAATAGACTTTTCGACTCAGATTATGTTTCTTCGACAGCCAAAATATAAAGGTGTTGATGACTGAAGAATTACAAAGTCATCCTTATTTTCTGTTTTCGACACTGTCCGGAGATACCAGGATTTTTTTTTTTTGACCCTGAAGAATGGGTGAAGAGATAGATAAAAAAAGCCATAAATTATGTTCGCAGACGAGATTTATGAAAGTTGCCAGACTTGCAGATTGAAACTGCAGATTGAAAATAATTATAAACCAATTTATCCAATGAAAACGACAAAGTACAGGGAAGGATAATGTGACCTTGCACTAATCTATAGGGTAATGTATAGTGATGTGATTGCCGATAACTAAGATAGCAAAAACTTGTTTTTTGGTAAATATGGACAGAAAATGTGCAAATATTTGCATAATTTATTATGCAAATGAGATAATAGAGGTGTGTTGGTTAGTAGTTGCAGTTAATTTTTGTATCTCTTATAGCTGTTAATCACACCAGGAATCATTAACAGGCCTTGATGTAATAACTGTTATGAAACATATTCATATATTGCGGCATGCGTTGAAGAATCTTGAAACCTGCCTGGTCTACGGCCTCTTGAATACCGATTTGCAAACATATTTCCGTAAGTGTTATTCAGTTCTTCTTTATTGATTGATTCCAGTACTTGATTTACCTCGGACTCTGACGACACTATGATGTGCAACTTGTTTGCCCGATAACTTAGCTGTATTTCAGTACGCCAAGGTACATTTTGATAGCAAGACTTTGTTTTAGGGAATATATTCATAGAAATGGCCAACTATTTGTATAATTCATTATGCAAATTAGATTATTAGGGCATTTCTAATAGCTGTTTTTTCTTGTATCTCTTTTTCACAAAAGAATCATCAACTTAGGTCTTGATATGATCACTATAATGATTGAGATTCCTATATCGCGGCAATGTGTTGGGGAATCTCGAAGCCTCTCGTAGTATAGCCTCTTGCATACCAATTTGCATACGTGATTGCAAATTAATTGTTATATATTTTTTTTTCTGAATTGGTTGATTCCAGTGCTTAATTTTCCTGGGACTCTGATGACACCATGTACACTTTGTTTGACCGATAGCATATCACATTTCACTACGCCAAGGTACATTTTGATAGCAAAACTTTGTTTTAGGGGAAAATATGTTGAGAAAATGGAAAAAAAAAATTGCATAATCTATTATGCAAATGAGATGCGTTTTTTATTTTAATACTTGAAGTTGGTTCTTGTATCTCTCTATCAGACTTGGAATCGTGAACCGGTCGTGATACAATGGTAACTATCATCAGAATTAGGATTCAGATTCATATAATTTATTGCGGCGATGCGTTGTAGAATCTAGAACCCTGCCAGTTATGTATCCTCTTGTATACCAATTTGTATAGATATTTGCATAAGTGTCATTCAACTCTTATGAATTGATTGATTGCAGGACTTGATTGGACTCTGACGACACCACGTACTTTTTGTTTGCCCGATAACTTGTTAAAATGATTAAAAACAGAAGTGAATAAGTATAGGTAGGGCTACTATACATAAATATGCGGTAATGCATTGCTGTATCAGCGGCAACTCCTAATTTGCATATTTCACTTCTTGATTTGCATATATAAGTGATAGTTATGAACAATAACGACCTAGTTATTGTCTCCGCACCTTTATTTCTAAAATTATTACTATTTCTGCATGTCTATGGAGATTTCATGAAAATCAGATCATCGAAATACCTTAAAAAGCGATGGATTGGCGGCCATTTTGTTTATGCAAATTAGATGCTCTTAGACTCAAAATTCCGCTTGGGAACCGGAATTTTTGGATTCAGCGTACTCGCATTATTCAAAATAGACCGGTTCTCAACTTTTACTAAAAAATGCCTCTAACAGTCATATTTTCTCCAAATCCCACTAGACTAAAAAGGCATCAGCCCGCACACGGTCGCCTTTAAGCAGTTCATCATGATATCCTGCCTGTCTCTGTAAATGCAATTGAGATAGAAAAGGCTTGGTAGAATCAGCTTTCATTCAAAATGACATGCATACCCTATATACAAAAATCAAATAGATACATGATGTCGCTTCCAAAAACCAAATTTTGAATACAATGTACATGATGTATTCCAAAATACTATCAATTACGACAGCTCAAAGGTTTGTGGAATTCTCCGAATCCTAGCAGAAAACAAATCAAAGGTATCCACCCGTTTAAACGTAACTTTAAACGTAACTTCAAGTAAACATAATTTATGTATCCTCTGCCTACAAAATGGCACCTGACTAATTTGATTCATATGGTAGCATTTGTTTGATTCCTATAGTAACTATAGACCCCAACCAAGTTCAATAAAGTCGTTTCTTTAATTTATCTCTATATGTAGAAAATGGTAAGCTTACTTGTCACTTGCCATCTTGTAGACGAATTCCAGTAATTTCCTTTCCCCATGTAGTATTGTCCCAATCTTCAGTTTCACAAAATGATTAATAGATAGATAAATGAATAAATAAGTAAGTAAAAAAATAAAGAAAGAAAGAGAGAGAATCTTAAAAAAACCCACCGAACTGCGGGTTTTTATAGAACAGAACAACATGTGATCTTAATGTTAGTCTGGTCAGGGTTCCCTTTGTTTCTTTCATCCGTCCCCTCTTAAAGCAAGTATGTGCATGGAAGAATTGGAAATAAGGCGCACGTGACGTGTACGGAATGAGTACTGTATACTGTAGTATAGTATTGTGTGTGTACCTTATACATACAGCTATACACGCCCTGAATGAGGGCGTGCATATATGCGGGTGAGTGCGGGGTTTGTTCGTATTCATTTTCTGCGAGGTATAGGGTAATTGAGTAACGCATAATGTCATGAACAGAATGTCTGTAATTGTGTGTGTGTTATGTCTTTGTGTGTACACTTAGGGAGGTGAGCACTTAGCCTAGGACACGTCTTGTGTACGTGTACGTGTGTGTGCATGCGTATTAGGTTTCAATTTCTCGAAGTTTGTCTCTCTTGAATTCTATCAAACACCACAGCCACTTTAAATAATTAATTTTCCCGGCTTATATTACTTTTATAGGCCTACCTGTATTACTTCAACTCTTATCGTATACTTAAAGAATACTATCTATACTACTAAGTACTAGATTGAAGTTGCACTCTTGGTTAAATGCATTACCTGTTAACGTTCAAAACTTGTTTGTGCTCAGTTTGTGTCACGTTATACGTGGAATATGGAAATGAATGTGACAACAATTTTTTCAATGTTTTGCTACGTTATACTTCATATTCGATGTATTGATATATTGCAATTGCATTATCCTATAATCTTACTCTTAATAACCAGTATTTTCACTGACATCTTGTAATGATCAAACCATTGATGTTGCAGCAAATGAAGTAATTTTGTCAAGGAAATGAAAACCTCTCTTATTTACTTGGTGAGAGATTGTTTCAGTTGTCTTAGATCATGCATCTAGTAATAGAGACATACTTACAATAGAAAGCTATTTCTGGATGTAGTTACCAAGATACAACCGTAGTTAAGTGTTAATCATAATCATTATAAGAATAATTATGATATCGATGTTTTACAAGACACAATCTCATTGTCCCATTATCATTCCTCAGACAAAATCTATATAAACATGACACTGTGAACATTGCGGTCTCGATACCTATTTCTGTCATGACAAATTAATGCTCTCTTGTAAGAGATTCACATTTTTTTTTTTTGGTTTTTTTTTTTCTTGGTTCCTTATTCATGTTATTGGATGGTGGAAGCGGAAGGTACTTTGACGACTCTCTCTCTCTCTCTCTCTCTCTCTCTCTCTCTCTTTCTCTCTCTCTAGCTAATGTTACGTCTCTCCAGAGAGACCGAGTCTTCCGTGCTGTTTTTACCTGACTGTCGAAATCAGTTCCGCCACCTTTCCTGTAAAACAGTCCGACCTCTCGTATGATGTCGAGACTTAAACACGCTGCTGTTTACCCAATGGTAGCTACATGTAACCTTTTGCAGGTATAGCGCACACTGCTGTGCTTGGGGGTAGTGAACGTCTGAATGCATGTTGCTTAGATGAAAATATGTTGTGAATTTATGGTAATTTATGTTGGGAATAATATATATTCATGTGAGTTTGCGTAGGATCTTTGTTTGAGTTTGAAATCCCCCTTTTCCCCGTATTTATTAGATAAAAAAAAATCACGCCGAGATCGCATCCGGATAATTTATTGAGAGATCTGGAAAAGGGAGGCTGCATATACAGGTCGGACCGTAGCTGAACATCCGCAAAACGGAAAGAATTTCAAGGGTTGATCCAGTGGCAATAACGTAGCCAGAGTTGGTGGATCAGCTCGTCCAGAAATTGTTTTTATTGAAGAGATTTAAATAACCAACAAAATCAAAATTATTCATGTGGGGTTTTTTTTTGCCATTTTTATGATGATACACATGACACGATGAACAAATATGATTTTCATTATGCTCAAGCAAAAATCAATAGAGGAACGTAAATGTAAGGCCCTTAACAATGTATCCTATAGACAACAATTTTATTATGCGCTGTATATGTATATATATATATATATATATATATATATATATTATTGTTATTATTATTATTATTATTATTATTATTATTATTATTATTATTATTATTATTATTATTACAAACGCAATTAGTCGTCTTTTTGATAAAGGAAAGGGGTAATTTGCTTAAGGTGAAAGGTTTCGTTGGTCCCAAGTTATATTGTAATTGATCATACACAATGTCAAACTTTTCATCTTCAATTTACATCAGCTCCCTACTTTCACTTCTTCACCCCAATAATGATACATGTATATCGTTACAGTTTCAGCTTTGCACCTCATATCGCTTATACGTATACACACGTGCTTCCGTGAGTTTGTGGTGATTTTGTCTACAAGAAATAGAAGATGTTTCACTCGTGGTAGACATGACCTACAAATATACTTCACATTTAAATAGATAAATACGACAAGTATCATACCCTGCTTTCAAGACCCATAGCTGTCACCTGTCACCAACTATAGTGATTCCTCCTGAACGGTGACCTATATTTACCTATTCCTCAGATCAAACGATAATTTCTACTACTTTTGTATAACATGTTTTCAGTTTCATCTTATACTTTTCTTCAATGATGCTTAAAATTGAATTCCGATACTAATTATTACCAAAGTCAGCGAAATCATGTCTTTTTCTTAAAAGCTAATGAAATGGTATACATAATATGTATATAAATATGTATATATATATATATATATATATATATATATATTCACATATATATAATGTATATATAATATCATTATTATAGATTACATCTTATCCTATTTTGAGAATTTTACAGGTGTAAAGAATACATCTCAATTACATAAAAGATGTTATTTTGAGGGCTTATAGGTTACTAAAACTCTTTTTTTTACTCCGATAGGGCAAGTTGAAACTTTGCTTTTACGCTTTAAACCATCAACATATTTAGGTACAAAAACTAAATATCCAACGTTATTAAAGTTTGTCTTATTGTTTGACATTACATTACTTTCGTAAGTTCATTATCAGTGTTCCATGTCCAATCACTTGCTAATGCAGAAGTCAGTCTTGAACTATTACAGAGAACTCTGTCAAGTTATGTAGGCCTATAACTGTACATTTGTGCAGTACAGTAGATACAAATTGAGTCACCAGTAATTGATGCCTCTAAATGATGGTTTGAACTTTAGCCGCTTTTTTTAACCGCGGAGTGCTGTCATCTGGAGTGTCAGAGTCCTTTCCAAAGAGGGAAGTCTTCACTGACTCCGAACACAGCAGCAGGTCTCTGACAGCCGATCGAAACTCGGCATACCTGATGGTGTAGATTATCGGGTTAGCGCAGGTGTTGAAGAACGCTAGGGACACGAACACTGAATACAGCGGGCTGTAAAGGTACGAACGGTCCACCAAATGGAGGTTGTAAGCCAGCAAGCCAAGACTGTCGGGAGTCCAGCAAATTATAAAAGTGATGATGACCACAAACATGAGCTTGATGACTTTGCCTCTAGCGACAAGAAAACTTCGCGACACGGAACTACCTGTGTCCAGCTTTATTTCATTCTTCTTTGTCAGGCGTTGCGACCTCAAGCGGAGTGAACGAGCGATGAGTAAGTATGACGTCAGCATAATCATGACTGGGATGATAAATCTCAACACGAAAACGAAGACTCCGAGCGCTTGCTGAGAAGCTTGCGTTGGGTATCTTACGACGCACTTTCCTTCCACGCTGTCGACTTTCGTGGTCCCAAACGTGCGACAGTTGATTGCAATTGCCAACACCCATATGATGATGAACCAGACAGTAAGTTTTTTGAACGACACCCACCCTTTGAACTGAATCGGATGTAGCACAGCGATATATCGCTCGATGGATATAGCAGTAAGTGTGAACACGGAGGCACTTATTGTTATCCAGAGAAAAATAGAGGAATAGATTAATTTACACGCTGCATTACCGAGAGCGGTGTCTGGAGCCCCGGATAGTCTAGGCTGAGGTATCATAAAAATCGAGGTAAGAAAATCTGCTGCCGCCAGTCCTCCGATAAGAATATCCGTGGACCTTTTGGATGACCTCCGTTGAAAAAGAACAATCAAAACGATTGCATTTCCTACGATACCGAGGATCGACAATAGAAGTTGGACGATCATCGCTGCAGACCACGTGACAGGCGTCCACCGCCAATCAGAGGCTTCGGTTAAGTTATAGGCGTCACCTGTGGTCATTGCAGTAAATGGTTCGTGGAGTGCCATGAGGAAAGGTTAATTTTCGCTATTGTTGATGTATTTGTTAGGGTCAGCAGTCATACCATGCACAAAACAGGTGCTCTGTTTTATGTTATGTTAGATGATTCTTTCCTACCCTCATAATGACGGTTTGTGGCCACAAAGCAAATCCACGTGTTCTTCCGGACTTTGATCATAACCGTAAAACGCGGGAGCCACAGCTGCCAAGTTTCTGGTAAAAGAGTAAACAAATAAAATCGCTTAATACAAGGATGACGAGAGACGTGTGAGGCCTTGATTAATTTTGTTAAATATCATGATGAAAATCATGTAATTCAACATCGAAGTCTTATATCTTCATCGCTGATGATTTATGGCAGGCAAAGCATTCCTCTCTCCCAACAAGAGAAGAATGAAACAAAATGAGCATCAAGGACAATGTATTTTCAGCATTCGATGGAGACACTGGACTGCACTCCCGTTATAGCGAACACGTTTATAACGAAATTCTTGTTTCAACGAAGTAAAATTTGACGTTCCAAAATTATCATCTCTTTCTTTGCTTTCCTTTTCGGGTATAATGAAATTTCGAGATATCGAAAGAAAAACGTCGCGCCGGTCCCGAGGACTTCGTTATAATGGGAGCGCACTGTTATGGGTATTCTATCTTAAAACTTTTCCCTGGCTAATGATACAATGTTGACATTTATATGAAGACATCATGCTTTTAAAACCATCATCACGCAGACAAAAGTATTCAAACACGAAACAAAACTTCAAGATGTTTCATCTCCAGATGGAACTATGCAATTGCGATTTACTTATGCTTTCCCAGCATTATGGCAGGCGAATTTGTTTGTGTATCATTCATTTACCTATTTGTTTATCATATTCGCTTTCTTTTCTTGGGGGGGGGGGGGGTGAGGCAAACGCGATTGCGATGGATCTTAAAGCCTATAGGGCAAAAATGAACTTGTTTTTATTCTACAATCAACAGTGATCAAGGGGGTGGGTTACCAAACTCCCTTCTCAGCGTAACATTACGTTGCCTGTTTCTACTGCATCGAGGGACTGCGAATTTATTTGAGACCTACAAAATTAATTTGAGTGCTTAGTGACATCACCTTCAATGACTTTGTTACTATATTTTTGCTATTTATATTATTGTACCTTCTTTTCTCTATCTCCCATTCGAATCAAATATAAGACCTAAGTCCAGTCGTGTTCTACAGTGGATGTGATGCTCGCAGATTGGTTCAATTCAAGCAACAAGGTGTAATAAATAAATTTAATCACTTCTGTTGCACACAGATAGAACAAAGCAAAAAGTGTCTTCACACAATGAATGCCTGGATATCAAACTATTTTTGACGTCATTCCTAGAGTATTTAATTGGCATCATTTTGCATGAACTGAATAATCGTATACACAGTATGCACTACAGAACAAGGAATAACTTTTAAAAAGGTGACACAATATAGCTATGTAAAACGGAGGCAGAAGGTTACAAAATGTGGCAGGCACTACAACACAGAGCATAACGGGAAAGAGGAAAAAATATCAAGGGGAACATGAAATTGAAGGGCAAAATAGTAGAAGTGAAGGATGAAATCATGAATACATTATAAGTTCAAATTTTATAAGTTCAAATTTTATTTCATATTTCCATTTCTCAATGATGACATTACAAAATTATTGACAACAAAACAAGAATACAAAATATATACAATCATGTCTTTTGATCGTAGAAGAAAAGAAAAAGAAAATATACTTGACACAAATGTACAAGGTCATATTGTGTGAAAATGTCACTAGTAAGTATAAGAAATATGATGGGGCCTACATAAAAGCTTTAAAGCTTGTAAAACTGTAGGTTCCCGAGTTCATAGGCATATAATTTTACACGGAGAACGGATATGTTTGTCTTGACCAACTAAAATTACACAAGTACAAAAAATCGATGAGTAATAAACTAATGAACCACATAGATATCGCACAAACCAAACTGCATACAAATCTCGCAGTGTTTGAATAACAAAAATGCTATATTATTAACAGATGTATCGGTACCATGAAATAACTTGAATGACTTGGTGCTGCGGACAAGGACAAAAGACTGGGAGCATAAAAGGGTTGCTAAAAACTTGGTAGTGTGTATCCACTAAGTAATAACTGTTTTAATTTGCGTTTGAAGGTGAATAAAGATAAGGAAGAAGTGATATCTAGAGGGAGATCATTCCAATATCTGGGTCCAGTAAATATAATTGTTTTCTTTGCAAAAATAGTGCGAGTACGGGGAAGGTGATAGGCGTCACTCTGGCGAGTGGGATAACAGTGGATAGAACGATTCCTTTTGAACATGTGGATAAAAACAGATGGTAATTCATTAGTTGTTAGTTTATACATGAAAATTCCGAGATTGTAATAAAATAGGTCTTGAATTTTCAGAATTCTGTTTTGATGGAAAAAACAATTTGTATGGGCAAAATATCCGGCGTGGTTTATGATTCTTATTGCACGCTTTTGAATACGGAGAAGGGAATCTAGTAATGAGTGAATTGCATTTCCCCACGCCAAAATTCCATAATTAAAGTGTGGAGATATTAAACAAGAATATATACTCTGCAAAATATGAACAGGAAAGAAGTGTTTGAGCTTATTCAAGATTCCAATATTTCTAGACAAAATTTTACTTAGAAAATTAATATGAGTTTTCCAGGATAATTCTTGGTCAATCCAAAGCCCTAAAAACTTTGTATTATTAACCTGCTTTAAACATAAATCATTTATTTTGATATCATATGGAACAACATTCAAGGAATTACTGAATACCATATAATGAGTTTTTTCTATGTTCAAAGATAATTTGTTCGCATAAATCCAGGATTGCACAGACCTGAGCTCAGTATTCATCATATTTATTAATGCATTAGGGTCTCGATGTGAAAAGAACAAGCTAGTGTCATCGGCGAAACAGATAAATGACAAAATTTGCGATGATTTTGGAAGATCGTTTATGTATAAGATAAATAAAAGTGGGCCCAAGAGGGAGCCCTGCGGGACTCCACATGAAATAGGCTTTAATTGCGAATCATGGCTATTGATATTAACAAATTGCTTTCTTTCTGTTAAATAACTCTTAAACCATTCTAAGGGGGTCCCGCGGATTCCATAGTGACACAATTTATAAAACAAGATTTCGTGATCTATCGTGTCGAAAGCTTTAGAAAAATCAAGAAAAACTCCAATTGTATGTTCAAAACTATCTATAGCATGAGCTACCTTGTCTATAAAAGTAAGTAAAGCATGGGTTGTGTTGTAATGTTTTCTAAAACCAAACTGAGAATCTGACAGAATGTTATGATTTGTGAGAAATTTTAATAATCGTGTATAAACCACTCTTTCAAGAATTTTAGAGATTGAAGTCAACAAAGAAATTGGTCGGTAATTATTCACCAACTCTTTCTGTCCCTTCTTAAAGATAGGGACAACTTTTGCGACCTTCATCTTATTGGGGACTTTGCCATTAAATAAGGATTGATTGAAAATGTAGGTAAGAGGAGTAATGATTTCGCTTAAAACATTTTTTAAAAGAAAATTTGTAATTCCATCATATCCTGAACTTTTTTTATCATTCAAATTCTTAATAATATCTATAATTTCTTCTTCAGCAATAGGTTCAAAAAATATTGATTGAGAATTCCTATTACCTAAGTATCTATGGAATTCAATTGATGATTTCGGGATTTTACTGGCAAGATGTGGACCAAGAGTTGCAAAATATTCATTGAAAGATTCCGCCATAATGACCGGGTCGTTAATCTGGCGGTCGTCCACTGAAATATATTCAGGAGAATCGGTATTATTTTTATGTTTGAGCGCCTTATTAATCACCTTCCAAGTACTCTTCACATCAGATTTATATTTAACAAACTGTCGGGAAAAATAATTTCGCTTGGCTATACGTATTATGGATGTCAATATTCCGATAACGAACATATCTCAATTTGTTTAAAGGGGATGGATCTTTACGATACTTATGAAAAAATTTATTCTTGCGGTTAATGGACCTGAGAAGAGATTTTGTAACCCATGGTTGTCGTGGCACTTTTTTATAATTAGAATGGTGAAGTCTTCGGAGAGGAACACAGGAATCATAATTAGCGATTAAAATATTCATAAAATTTTCAAAGGCTAAATCAATGTCGCTTTGACTGTATACGGTGGACCAATCCTCTGAACTTAATTTCTCCCTAAGTTTATTAAGGTTGGATTCAGACATTACACGAATACCTGAGTTGTGGGTGTGAGAAACATTAGCAGTCATAAAATTGGACACAAGGGCGTAAATTGGAAAATGATCAGTGACGTCAGAAACTATAATACCAGATGTGATGTTAGAAAATGAATCATTTACAAAAATGTTGTCAATAAGAGTAGATACATCATCAGTTATTCGAGTCGGTTTTCTTATAAGGGGAATAAATGATTTCGACAACATAAGGTTAAGAAAATCTGCGCATAAGGGATTATCACTGTAATTAAGGAGATTGAGATTAAAATCACCCATGACAAAACATGTCTTACTGTCAAAATAAGTGTTCGAGATAAGGCCGCAGAATAACTCTAAAAATTCAGCCGGGTTTGAGCTTGGGGGTCGATAAATCTCCCCAATTATAATATTACCTTTGTTTGGAGTTTTGACCTCGATAAATACACTCTCAAATGTATCTGACATCACGCTGTATTTTTCTAAGAAGACACAATCTAAATTCTGTGACACATAAAATCCGACTCCCCCACCTTTCTTCCATGTTCTATTATTTGTTATGAGTTTAAAACCGTCTATAATAAGCAGCGAAGAGGGTGATGTCTCCTTCAACCAAGTTTCACTGAGCCCGATGATATTATATTTGGATTTTAGTATACTCACAAAAGATAGGAATTGATCAAAGTTTTTGTTTAAGCTTCTGATATTAAAATGTGAAATAAAGAGTTGATTTGCATCGGTATGAGTGAGTGAAGTAAGCTCATCCTCTGTGTGTACGTAGTGAGTAAATACATTTTGGACTGTTGTATCGCTAGAGTCAAAATCCAGTCTTAATTCAGGAGTTTGCATATTTAAGAAAGTGACGATGTCGGAATCCTCACCCTCTTCGCTGTCTACTGAAATTACTGGTGTCATATCAGCAAATGACTGAGGATAAAGGGTGGCAACTGATGCGACATTCGAGTTTACAGTAGTATTTGGATTCATCATTGTGAATGATACAAGGCAGGTGAATATGAAGACAGGCTGTATACAGGAAATAACTGCTTAAGAACACATCTGCTGCTTGGTTTTATAGGGAGACAAGTGGGAGAACATTCACCCTGATGATATATGGGTAAAGAATGTCCAATGGCCATACATAAAGCAAAGCATGCCGAAAATTCAAAGGTAACTGCACCAGTATAGTAAGTAGGGAATGAGGTTGTTGCTAGGCTGTGTGGGGCCAGAATTGCACTGAACAGTCCAAAGAAACGAGTGCCAGAGCAAACAGACAAAAAATAATTGGGGGTGAACGAAAAAACCGTAGAAATACCTTTATGCATACACAATGATAACAGTTTGCAGAGGGTAGGAGGCAAATTACGTTGAGGAGTCAGAAGCACCGGGGTGACACATATTTGCATGAACATTGATGACAAATCACTGAGAGGAGTCGGAAGTACCGTGGTAACACGTCTTTGCATATACAATAACAAATAGCTGAGAACAGGTAGTGAATTGATTTGCGAGGTCAAAAACTCCGGAATAATGCATTTTTGGATACACAAGGATGACAGATTGCTGAAAGCTGATGACAAGTTAATAGTGGTCGAAAGCACCGGCATAACACATTTTTGCATACACAATAGGAAATTCATTAACACTGTTATGTAAATTTTTGCGAATTTCGCCAGGAGAGAAAGCACAGTGAGCGTGCATAGAACAATGTAAAAAGGTATACCGAGTACTGGTTCTTTACATAGTGGATATGGTAATACATTTCTCTGTTCAAATCTAAACATACAAGTGGTTATACGTACGTTCATAAGTATGCACTTGGCACAATTGTGAAAAATCAAATTAATACATCCAGGTAAGACAGATTTTGATGTTGCGTGCATGGAATGTATGTCAAGGCAAAATGCAAACACTGCTGAGCACAAAACAAAACAAAACAAAACAAAACATCTCTTAATTATGTATTAAGAGATGTAGTACACGGTACAGTAGGTGTATGAAAGGAAAGGTCTATGAGGGCATGAAATATGTAGGCCTATCAGATTCTGCAGATATGTGTTTTCATAGACATGCATAGCCCTGTATGTGTTGGCTTGTACGATAAGAGGCACACAGTCTAAAACCCTCAAGAGACATAAGTAGCGCCATCGTTCATAAACAGCAAGGTAGTACATGTCGGTTCAATGTTTTGTCACGTCAATTTGTACAGTGTATAAATTTGTACTTCAGTCTCATTTTGAAGAAAATGGATTCACAGCTTACTGTCTCGGACAAGATGTTTTGACCCTGGAAGTCCTTTTATATATTACAAGAAATAATAAAGTATTTTTAACTACAGAGCCTTCCGGTAGAGCATCGACAACACTGGAAAGGCTATCCTGGATAGATGGGGCCTTGAAATTATTATCATCATAAATATCCTGAATAAACAGCTGGATTTGTACCCTCACAATTCTGTCAGTGGAATACTCTTCCCTTTTCGTTGAAAAATTGAGGGAAGAGAAATGAAGTAAGAGAATATGATAGTGACACAAAACCACAAACCTCGAAGGACCTTCCAATATGAAATATGTTTCAAAGACAATATGTTATAGAACGTATCGAAATAACACCGATACACTCTAAAATAAATGAAATGGTAAATCAACATTTTAAATGTTGCCGCTCGTGCAACCTTTTGGTAAATGTTAAATCTAACATTCAAAATGTTGGATTTACCATTTCATTTTTAAAGCTTATTATTTGTGTCTTATTTAGATCCTGATTATTGCCTATGAGGCCGAAAGCTTAAGAATTAAAGAAAAGGAAAGAGAAAGCAGAAGCTACGTATGGATCAATGGAATAGCACTATCTTACGTCTATACTGTATAATGTCTCCACAGTCCAAATGGAAATTCAAAAGTTCGCACAAAATTTCTTATTATATATATATATATATATATATATATATATATATATATATATATATATATATATGTATAGTGAAACCTGCCTTAGCGGCCACCTGTCTATAGCGACCACCTGTCTATGGCGGCCACTGAAAAATCCCCCCGAGAGAAAAGCCCTGTTAAAGACCCTGTGTATAGCGACCACCTGTCTAACGCGGCCAGCGGCCACAAATTTTGTTTCCCGCGGTAGATTTTAACCTGTCTATAGCGGCCAAAAACCCAATGGTGCCGTAGCCGAGCCGATAATTCAGCGTGTTTTTTCTGCTTTGTAGCCGTGCGGGCAACAATTAGTAATCGCCACCGCTGCATTTATCCCTCATTCAGTCATGCACTATAGTGTTAAGCTTTCTTCACGACAATACACATACTATTTTTTTTCATTGCAACTGATTGACAAATTGCCCCACATCGACGTAAATAAATATTTACGTCGATGTGGGGCAATTTGTCAATCAGTTGCAATGAAAAAAAAAATCTCGACAGAAGAATTTCACTAATTTGAATAATACACATACCACTGTGCAACAATTCCATATACACCGGCATGGTTAATATAAATGCATGAAACACACGGTGTGTGCATACGTATTATATGTACATGGAAGGATACAACCATGACACATGTACATGAAGCAATGCACACAAAGTTGGATTACATGTCTATAGCGGCCACCTGTCTATAACGGCTACTTTTTTGTCTCCCTTGGGTGGCCGCTATAGACAGCTTTGACTGTATATACATATTGTGTGTGTGTTTATAATATGTACATGTCTATTTAACACGTATAATATAACAGATTAAATAGAAATTGTTAAAACTCATGAAATTCTTCCGTCGAGATATTTTCATTGCACTAATTGCAATAAACTAGAAATGTTATGGCAACTGGTATGCATCCGCCTTAATGCATGATTCTGCTAATAGGTCTATAGTACATTTTAACAATGTGTGATGACAGTTTAACATAATTAGCAGAATATTAAAATGACATGATTGTCATAAATGTGTTGAATGTTCACTTTTGTTGAACTAGATTTAATTAGATGAATGGCTATATATTTTCTAAGACAGCAAGTATTTGGGGATTTGAGGATTTTTCTTGACTTTCGACTGTTTTATAAGTTTTATATACATTGAGTAATATTCAAGGTATGGAGAAATAGTTCAATTTCAGTATTAAATAGTAAATTGGTAGCATTTTAACCTGGCCTTTGAACCTTAACCTTTGACTCTATGACCCTCATATTCCCCAGAGAATCACGTCAGGCGGAACATCTATAGATATGTTCTAAGTTTCATGATGATACCTTAAGCCACTTCCTAGATATGGAAGAATTAGTGAAATTTACCACTTTCACATGACCTTTCAACTTTTTGGCGAAAGACTTACCAGAGAATCTCTATTATGTAATACATATGTACAAAGAAGTGAAATTTTGAGGAGTTAACCTTGACCTTTCAACCTGATCTTTGACCCCATGACCCCAAAATTTCCTAGATAATCACTTCCAGTTATTATATGCATATGCATTAAGTTCCATGAAGATACCTTGAATCACTTCCGAAATATGAAGAAAAAATGAAATTTCAAAATTTCTCTTGACCTTTGACCCTTTACCTTTGACCTCATGACCCAAGACTCTGTACAGAGAATCTTCATTTGGTAATACTTCAAGAAAATACCTTCAGGCATTGCATAAATATGAGGGAAATAGTAAAATTTTGGGCATTTGACCTTGAACTTTGGCCTTGACCTTGAGCATGTGCACCCAAAAGTTGATAGGCACAACTTCGCCCACTCATACATACACATGCCAAGTTTCATAATGATATCTCAAATCTATTTTAGTTACGCTGTCCACAAAATCGTTTACGGACGGACGGAAGGACGCGGACATCCCGAAAACATAATGCCTCCGGCGACACTTCGTGGCGGAGGCATAAAAATGTTCAAAAACATCTGTCCAAAACACAATTTTCTGCATTGATGCAAGGTTTCATTTGTGATTTACTTTCATTTGTCCAGTCTGTATATTGTACTGCTTTTAGACTGGTTTATTGTCATCATCATCACCATTGCTTTCTGTGTTGCGATGTAGTTCCATCATGCTCTCTATGCAGGGTTCAAACTTTCACAATTATTAGTTTGCCATGCAGTACTCATTTCGTGAATATAATTCAGCCCTTTCTTCTCATATGCACTGCATGATGGAGCAATAACGTAAAACTGGCTTTGATTTTATGATTGCTTGTGCTTGCTCTAATTAATGTTTGATGGGGTTTTTATATAAAGCGTCCTTGGCGATCCTCCTGCAAAGTGGGAATATGATTTTTGTCATTATATTCTATTTTCTTGGTAAAATTATACTAGTATAAGAGAGAGGGGGGAAAAAGAAAGAGGGAGAGAGACGGAGGGAGAGAGAGACGGAAAAGGCAAACTTGCCGATGGCCCTTACAGTATTAATTGATTCAAATGCGTTTGAAAAAAAAAAAATCTAATGGCTGAAAAAATGTTTGTGAACATGCGTCCGACACAATTTTCTGCAATAATGCAAGACTTTTGTGATATAATCATTCCCCCCGTCTGTTCACCTTTTAGACTGTAATTTCGATATAATCATCTCAACGTCATGAGAAAAGGAACTCCAGACCATGGAGATACTAAACAGCTCCATGTTCGGACAGCTGGAGAAGAGGTTTATCATCGCCTTTGCTTTCTGTGTTGTCATGTCCCTGCCTTGTGTGACACACAGGTGTCAAATTTTCCCAATTAGTCTGTCGTGCAGTAGTCCTACTTATTAGTGAATAATAGTTCAGCTGCATTTTTCGCAGATTCACTTCATGGAGCAATGAGGTAAAAATGACCTTCATTTTATAATTGCGTGTGCTTGCTTGATGTTTAATGGTGTTTATGAATAAAGCGTCCTTGGCTAACTTCCTATAAAGTGGGAATATGATCTTTTTCATATTATTTTATTTCCCTTTGAAAGTGCTCAGAAAGGGCAGATGTCATCATAATATCGTATCTTAAATGGGTTAGTCAAATACCGGTTAGTGATTGGCTAAACACAGTCACGTGATGGAGGAACATTGGTTACGTTCGCCCACGGGAGAACATTTTTGTAATGTTCTTCCATGGGAAAACATTTTCACGTAACAAATGGCAGAAGGACCCGCGCGCACAGTGAATTTGGATCTGCGCGAGCGATCGAGTACGTTGTGCTGGTGGTTGACGTTGACATGTTTGACGTATTTGACTAACCCATATAATATAACAGATGATGACTTTTGTTGTCGGGAACATGTACCAAACGTTCCACCCTCAGGGTTTGAAATGCTATTTCGGGGGGCTATAAGTCCTTCGACTTCGTCTTTTTTTTTTGTAATGTTCTTCCATGGGAAAACATTTTCACGTAACAAATGGCAGAAGGACCCGCGCGCACAGTGAATTTGGATCTGCGCGAGCGATCCAGTACGTTGTGCTGGTGGTTGACGTTGACATGTTTGACGTATTTGACTAACCCATATAATATAACAGATGATGACTTTTGTTGTCGGGAACATGTACCAAACGTTCCACCCTCAGGGTTTGAAATGCTATTTCGGGGGGCTATAAGTCCTTCGACTTCGTCTTTTTTTTTTTGTAATGTTCTTCCATGGGAAAACATTTTCACGTAACAAATGGCAGAAGGACCCGCGCGCACAGTGAATTTGGATCTGCGCGAGCGATCCAGTACGTTGTGCTGGTGGTTGACGTTGACATGTTTGACGTATTTGACTAACCCATATAATATAACAGATGATGACTTTTGTTGTCGGGAACATGTACCAAACGTTCCACCCTCAGGGTTTGAAATGCTATTTCGGGGGGCTATAAGTCCCTCGACTTCGTCTCGGGACTCATAACCTCCCTCAATAGCATTTCAAACCCTTCGGGTGGAACATTCGGTATGTTCCCTCCCCCGCCAGTCATCATCTATATAATGTAGCCCAGATGGATACCAGCACATAATTATTATTATAAAGAAAAAAAAAAAGAAAACAAAACACTTCAGTCGAGTTGTCCTAGTTACCTCGTAACGTCAATATTGTAAGTCTTTTCAGCTTTCTAGGAGTTTATGAAAACCTTATTTTGCTTCTAGCTAGACTTCCTCTTTATTTGTGTGTCAATTCTTTTTCCACGTTTGCACTTTTTTCCAATTTGTCATTGATGCCTTTAAAGTTCACGTGCTCAGTCATGCATTACATTGGTCAACATACTTAGGTATTAATGGAAAGAGGAAGAGTTCTTCTTTCTTCACAACCAACATTGTGCTCTCCAAAGCCGACAATATGAAATGGTAGCCCTCCAAATTTGGATTACCATTTTTTCTTTTCTTTGTTTGTTTGTTTGTTGTTGTTGTTGTTTTTGGACACGCACTGCATTGTCACTGCTGGTTAACTTTTGTTGTAACAGTTCAAAACTCATAATAGGTGATCAAGACAACACTTTCTGCTTACTCTGAACTCGTCTCCTCAGTAAAAGATCCCACGTGAGCACTTGACATGGACAGTACATAAACAATGTCCCCGGCTCGGATGGGGTGATTTCCTGATGTCGAGAGCCTAGGTCAGTGTCATTTTTCTCTCTTCACTGAAGACAGCACTTCTTCCCTACCAGTATATATCTTGCACAGAAAGTTCACGTCATCCTCTTGGTGGGCGT
Source organism: Diadema setosum (assembly GCF_964275005.1). Classification (NCBI taxonomy): domain Eukaryota; kingdom Metazoa; phylum Echinodermata; class Echinoidea; order Diadematoida; family Diadematidae; genus Diadema; species Diadema setosum. Next base: position 20,075,741 of record NC_092704.1, on the reverse strand, counting down.
GACCGACTTTAGAGCGCCTTGTGTGTGAGTGATTCTGGCACGGACAATAGTCCAGTAACCTTTGGATGGACGATTGATGGGGAGGTTGGGGGTAGGGGACTCTTAACTTCACCGATATCCCCATGTGCCTTTGAGAGACGGAAAATGGCATAATTAGCATCACTTAATCACTGCGCGCTCGCTTTGACTGTCCTGTCGTAAGACTAGGAGGGAAAAAGATGCCAACACTGAAATACGTGGTCAGAACCATTACTAAAAGGGTAATGCAAAGAAGTAATAGAAAAACGAATATCTTTCAGCTTAATATTAACTAATTTTTCTCTCAAAGGTCTTACTAATGATTGTCAGTGTATGACAAGCACACTGTCACCTTCGTCTAGAAGAGAATTGCACCCCTCTCTAAAACATGTTATTTTCCCCTCATAATAAGATTATGACACATCATTTCAAGAGGACATTAATGTCGAAAACATGTACTACATGATTTCCCACGGGACCGTTTGCAAAATTAATGAAGCAACAAGAGTATACTTTATAATTATGATACATGAATGACTCATTGTGCCTAATCTTTGGTAATCATGAAATCCAACTCGAATATTTCAATCTTGCAGGAGATTTCTTCACTTTAATTCTGTTATTGAACATATCTCTACGTCGCGGTAATGAGAAGGAAAATATTATAACCCTTATTTACTTAGAAATAGTGTAACATGCGTTAATTCTGTTTAAAATGGCTACATCTCAGAGCCAAGGATTAATCGACAAATCGACACTCTGTGTAAGCATGAGTACACTCTTCTATCACACTTCTTTGTCTGTCAGACATGAATGAAACCATGTCAAGCACTCGATTAATCAAAACTCAAAACCATGCTGTTCTCCAATGTATTTTTTTTTTGAAGACACAATAATTAGTAAGACGTTATAAGACGTTCTTCGTTTCGATTGACCTTCGGCTTGCACTTACGGCGAAAGAGATTGATTGTCTGTGTATGTATATCAATCCCCACTATATTCTTTTTATATCACCTCAAGCCTTTGAGCAACAAAGGCCCACTTGATATCTCTGAAAGCAATATTATGTATCCATAATTCTCTTGAGGTTTTATCATGTGGGCAGAAGCCGTCAAATGTATACTCTCCTTTCAGCTCAAGTATCGATCACGATATCTCAACCCTTTTCAATGCGTGCTCATGTTGAACTGCTTTGTAATGACAGTGACTAATGGTTTCTAGCAGGTCAAGACCCTATAGCCCCCGTCGTCTGAAGAGCGTGATGCTGATTAGCCCTGAAATTAAAGACCCCACCCCCATACATTAGCACGCACTGCCATCAAGGTATATTGTATTACATGATATTTCTGTGACAAAAAAAAAAAATGAAGCTTCAGACATGCACTCGGAAGTTTTCCAAGTGTTTTTTTTTTCTTTTTAACTTCCTTCTTCACATCCTTTGAATAATATATCGCATTCAACGTCATGACCCCAAAGCGTGGATTTGGGGAAGCTTGACGACAAAATCACATTGAAAGATATCTGGGAAGGAAGCAATGAGGAGTTGATCTTCAAAGGTTTGTTCCTGACCCAAATTTGTGAACAAATGTAAGCCTCTTGTAATAAAGCAGTGAATCATTTAGAGGTATTTTTCTTCTCATTTTTGTCAACCGCTTCATTATGATAAGTAGACCTACGTAAGTAATTATTCCATACATGTCGACGATGGAAGAAAGATAACGGGAAGATAAAGATAGACAACAGCAGCAATATACCGAACTGCTGAATTTTTCATTATAGTTTCTCACTAACCGACTAAAGTTTTTATTATGTTTCTTCTGGGGTGGATCTATCTGTTTTTGCAGAAGGGGGCGTGGGATGATCCGTGGCAAAAATCGGCTGACAAGCCCCCATCCCCCCCCCCCGCCCCTCAAAAAAGAGAGAAAAAAAAAAACAGAAAATCCGCTTGATGGCGTTTTCTAAGTAAATTACGTTCTCACTCACGTTCTCACAAAAGGGGGGGGGGGGTGTGGAGGAGTGGTTAAACCCCTGCCCCCCCCCCCGTATAAGTCAGCCACTGTTCTTTATGCAATGAAATAAAGTCAGTGCATTCCCCCATTTGTGCATTGAAGAAGTGCAATAACCCATCACAAAATTTTAGAGAGAGGGATATACTATAGATGTTGGTGCTTCAACTACTTCCGTTATGATCACAATTTTATACCTAAACCAATGGAACAGGTGTGAGGAAATCGTATGTGCAATATGCAATATCTATTTATACGTGGATGCAACCGACGTCGTTGTTCGTGAACATGGGAAAATTTAAATTCTATTTTACTTTTCTCTGCTGGTGCAGCATTAATGGAACAATCGCCTTGTTTTGATCCACTTTTTATATTACATTCAGGTTCTGCAGTGAATGACATCCCATTTTACGCAGATAAGTTCGGGTTTTATTATTTTGACCTTCAGTTTCTACAATGTGAACTTGTCGAAGGTTGAGCGTGGAAACTGTCAAAAGTGATAACGGAAAGGCAACCATTGAACCACTTATCATAATATAGGCATCAGATTAAAAAACACAAGTTACAATATCATGAAGAATAATGACGGTGTCAGTGCAAAGTACAGCTTGACGCCTCTGTGATTGATTTATTATCGTTTTAAATTAGTATTCTGTATAAATCTGCTGAAAAATCCCTACATCAGTCAAACTTCTGCTATCTATTGTAAATAAATTATATAATAATGGAGTGAGTGGTACTCGATTGTGTATAGGCCATTCATGGAAACTGCACATTTGTCAATAACATTGAATTCAAGATAAGTCAGTCAAAATGGATGTGACATTGAATAAACCAGTGTTCATTGAGGGAGGGAATCGGATTATCGGCCAAACACGTTTCATGATTTGATCAGTCATGATATTACTAATTCTCTTGCAATTTGCACAAAGGAACGAACGATTCATCCTGAAAGGAAACATATTTTTAAAGGAGTCTTCCTGATTATTCTTTATTCACTATAATAGGGAAATGGGTATAGTGTTTGATAAGTCTGACTGCATTGAATGGATTGCTCTGCCGAGGAGGCATAAAAGTGTTCGCAACCAACGAACATATACGACGTTTTCGAAAGTATTAGTATAAACCTTTGAAAGTATTACTACTCCAACTACCAGCAAAAAAATAAAAAAATAAAAAAATAAATAAATAGATAAAATGCAGATATTGAATCGTGTTGGTATTTTTGTGTTTTATTATACGCAGATCTCGGTTACCGGCTCAAATTTCACCAGAGCGCAGCCTTTTCAAAGGTGACCTTCAGTGAAAAAAAAAAAAAAAAAATCTCCAGAGTAACACAAAGCATGACTTGTGTACGATAATATACGTATTATGGTACCATCAAGTTTGTACTGTATTTGACAGTCCGATCGTAGGTAAAATCATAATCATAATCGGTTTTTCCATACAAAAGCTTGCATTGCCAGTTATGGACACTTGTTCCTTATGATGCGTATGTAGTTATAATAGCGAATACATCTATAAAAGAAAAAAAGGCTTCTAGCACAATGTATTTTACACGTAGTTTTTTTTTTCTTTTAATGAATGCGTCCATAATGAATGCGTCCAAAATTGTTTACTTATGAGTTTTGAATGATGTTTCTCCTTTTTCAACACGAGGACTTAGCAACAATAATCATGTCAAAGTTTCAGCCTAGGAGATTAAATTCCATTATGATCATTTTTTTAAAGATGATAATTATGCACAATGTTCATGTATTCCGGTCTTTCCGGATAAAAGAAATTAGAATGTGCTGATGACATTCCGACAGGGGCCTCTCTGCAATGCTACTATACACATTTCAACCTTCTTGATTGGCTTTTCATAAAACAATGTATATATCGACAAAGTAATATAGGGAATCATGGGGGGGGGGGACGAAACGTGTTTCTAGCCGTATATCCTTCCGTGTGTTTTAAGTGTGAATCCCCATCATATAATTAAATGTTTTGTTACATCATCTGCCACGTTAAAAGGTTTCTCCAAGTTTCTCCAAGGGCCGCTACTTTGCTTACTCCTGATAAAACAGAAGCAATTAAACAAACAACAACACACATGAAATTTAGACACAGCTATAACAATCCTTGAAGTTCTAAGTGTCAGCATTGTACGTTGTTTGGTAACGTGACACGATCGAACTAATCAGCATTATTTTATTCTCATTTTTATCTTCTCTCCGCGTTGCCACATTGTACAATCTCTAGACACGTGTATAGTGCATATACGATAATGGTACTTACGATTACATTTTGACATCTGTGACGAAAGACATCGTCGCTTCTCGGTTTCTCCGCTGCAACTCCGAAATACCGAGGGCTGACTAAATGATTGACTGGAAGTATAGTAAAGTAAGAGGTAGCTTTACCTCTGATGAAAATCTCTAACACACTGCAACACAGCCAAGACAGCGCTTGAATCTCTCGCTTCACGATCGGCCCGGCGCTCGCAGTTGGTTTACTCTCGTGACCATAATTGCGCGCATGCGCTTTGAGTTGTTATGATGATTAATGAACAACACGTGCTAGACACGGTATTAAGAGCATAAAATGAGAATATTCAATTAGTTCCCTGACATTCTCCAGCAGTAATCGTACGTGCCATGCACTGTAATCACGTAGTTTGGTTTTATATTAAATGACGTTCAGACTGCGATCCTATATAGAAATTTGCGGCCACGACGTATAGCGGAGGAAAGAAGTATTGATTCAAAAATGTTCTAACATCCTGTCTTCTTCACAGTCAAGAAAATCATATAGATTTGTTTGGACTGTGCCTTTTCTCGGAACATTGGATTCATCGTCAGATTTGTTTACCTTTCTTTTCTTTTTCTTTTTTTTTTGTCAAACATTTCATTATGTCTTGATCATAGTATGCATATAAAATAGAAAGCAAACATATACAGGCACTATCATAAACAAAACAAACAAACAAACTGGTGATGCATTTTCGGCCTATAATTATGTTCATTTTAAGCATTCATTGTGTAATTTAATGGTCAAACGCATTACCAGTTTGCTAATTCATTTCTCTTTGGAGCCAATACATGAAATCTCAACATGTATGTATTATAATGATTATGCATGCATACATTAATATATATAGGTCCTACACACACACACACACACACACACACACACACACACACACACACACACACACATATATATATATATATATATATATATATATACATATATATATATATATATATATATATATATATATATATATATATATACATTATGTAATGCAATATAATCAATCCGCCCGACCAGGAGCAGACGCATATACTTTGTGTAAGTCTGCTTCATCGCATCCTGGTCACTGATGAAGAATGCGATGACTTACCTGTTTGGTGCTTTGGTTTCTAAAACATGCACTTCCCCGGCGGGATAAAACATTTTTATGCCATTTTAGGTTTTTATCACATTATGCAATGTGATTTAAAGTAATATGACATAATATGGTATGATAGTATAACATGATATGATACAATACAATTGAATGTTTCTTATCAGACGGAACGATGACAAAAGTATGACTAAAAGACCTCATGGACCAACGTTGTTACATACTCTCATGTACTATTGTTTGATACATTGTTTGATACAATTGTTTGCGTGTGCGTATTGTATCTGTGTTTGTGAAGTGGGTTTTCTCAATGCCAGTAGCAGAAGTTAAACCTCATTCCAGTTATAGGCCTATAGGCATCATCTTATGAAATCAATTTATCTTGGTACTATTGTGTCTGACACCATCAAACCAGTGCAAGGAGGATACCATCTATAAATATATACTCCTCCCAAAATGAACGCATTGGTCATTGGATGTGAATCATGTATCGGCACCTCACAAGTCTGCAATCAATGGCAATACGAATCATCGCATAAACCCCTTTCATAGACTCAATCACACGGATAATATCTGCATCACTTTCTCGCAAAACTGGAGGAAGACAAAAGTATCAATCCACATAATTTCAGGGAGGTTTTCATCTCAACTCCCTGATACAATGCTACTACACCCCATAATCATATTACGCTACTATATCCTGTATAACCCTGTATGCTTCTCATGTCCTTTTTACAACCCTATTATTTGGTACGTACATCATCATATACCAGGGAGGTGAGTCACCTCCCTGATTATATTACGATGGGCAGATGGGGGTGAATTTAGTCTCACCTCCCTGATCATTTCGACGCTGTCGAAATCATCCGCATTATTCTCATCGCACCCAGCAGCGTGGAGAGAGAGATTGCAAACCCAATCCCAAGGTAATTAGGATGATGTCCCAGGTGAAATCAAAAGGTCACCAGTTTTTCCCCACACGAGGAAGCATCCATCATTTCATCGGAGCCTGGGGCTTGGGCAGTTACCCTGGAGATTCTCCCTCTTATTTAAATGAACGTTTTTATATAAAAGAAAAAGAAGAGGAAACAAAGAAAAATGGTGCGGATTATATCTTCAGAGTTTGAGAGCACAATCTTTATCAAATTGTCCGCATTACTCCTTAACGCGGATGATTGAGAGATGAGTGTATATAAAAGGGGTATAAAAGACGATTACGAGCCACGATTCACAAAATCGTTTCTCAAACCCCTTTGGCCAGTACTCATTTTACGTTGCATACTGATAACAGTGTTCCATCTAACCCACGTTCAAAAGAAATTTAATGCAATGTTATCTTGATTCAGTGGATACAGAAGTGCCAATAAAACACATCAGTGAAGTGGTTTTAAAGAAAACTGGACACTCTGTTCAACAGTTACTATCTTTGAAAAATTGATGATATTCACGTGCCTTCATTCTTACAAGAAAGGCTAAAACAGTTTATGACGTCATAAACATTGGAACTTCATAAAGAAATTATGGAGAAATTCGACATATATTATTTTCATCGTTCTAGTACAACGACACTTGACTTATATACCTCCTTCTGAAGACAGTGTGAATAATATTGGTCTTTACACACTTCAGTATATTTAGAGGAAATTTGTATACTCAAAAGTTCATTTTTAAAATCTTGTGGAATTCTCATTCAGGAATAATTGCAGACTCATTGACCAGCGACGATGGCAAGCCTTTAAAAACTCACAAGTTTTGAAGAGACTGTTTGATTTTCCCTAAACTTCACTTAGCCAATGTCTTCCATTATCAAAACCCATATCTGCACTTACTGAATCTATCCTAGGGATTGTTTGAATTATTGAATTATTTTTCATCACTGCAGCACTCTTCTAGGAGATTATGATAAATTATAATAATCACGGTTAGGTTCCCAAGTATAATATTATTATTTTGTATCACTTTTTGATAAAAAATTACGGGCACCCAGTTAGGACTCAGCATTATCTGTTTCCATATTCTAAAGTTTTGTGCTTTCATACAAATGTATGTGCGAAGGTAATTAATTTTCATGTTACTAAGTTTATCTTCCTCGACTTAAAAGGAAGTTATGTATATCACTCAGTAATGTGTTTGCATCTTCTTTCATCACACGCGTTGAGCAGCCAGTATCTGAGCTATAGTGTTGTAATTACATCCTTTGGCGATTTTTTGTTTGTTTATTTGTTGTTGTTTTTGACGTCATCACTCTCCTAAGTTGCATACAAAGACACTCAGATATACTCTCACAAACTCACTTGGTTTTAATTCCCACTCTTTGAGGCAAGTTCATCCTTCAACACGCAACAACATCACAGTAACAAAAAAAAAAACCAATCTCCTTCCAAAGAACTTATAATGAATTAATTCTGAGATAAAGTCGTAGCTACATCAAAGGTCTGCTTTATTCTTCGTCGCATTAATGCACAAGCAGAATAAAACAATACACACTCTGGAAAAGTTATTCACAGTACAATGAGCTATTATTTTGTAAAAACAAGAATTACTTTACACTTGAATAATGAATACATAAATTTAGGCATTTTCAATTTTTCATAAAAACAAAAATCAAGACCCAACTTGCACATGCCGGCATTTTAAAGCGTCGCGGTACGTGACAGATGGTCTCATTATCATTATTATTATTATTATTATTATTATTATTATTATTATTATTATTATTATTATTATTATTATTATTATTATTATTAGCTATACAATTAATGACATCAATTTCAGGACAGCGTGAGTGCTTACAATCGAAAATGCACACCAGTTCACTCAAAAATAAAAAAAACCCGCACACAATGCAGATTTTTATCTTTGTCACTGAAAATTAAAGAACGATTTTTAAGATGTTCCCTTGATTTTGTAGAGAGCAGAATTTTACACTTGAATTAACGATTCATTTCCACTAAACACACAAACGATGACGTGTTAGTCAGGGTAAATATGATGAATGCAATATTGTCCACATTTTTTTTTTTTGGTCGGTTCATTGAAAGGCGAAAGCTTTCCATTGCTTTTAACAGGGCTTAAATGCAATGCACAAAGTAGGCAGCAGTTAGATTTATATTCTTTTGGATATCATTAATGAGCGTGTCAAAGTTGACCGTATCTACAGCTGAACAATGTAAAGAGTAAAATAAGTTAAGGAAATACCATTAGAACGACAAAGTTATTTGGCTTCATTTGTTCACAGGTTTCCGTGAAATACGGAGGTGATGTAGAGCAATGCGATCACGAATATACATGAGTTGACGACGTCATCACCCCACAACCCCCCCCCCCCCACTGCAGCTCTGCAATAAATTTCAAACTTCTGACGAGAGAAAGAAAAGAGTCGTAATCCGTGATTCAAATAACGGCTGTTTAAATAACGTAAAGAGGCGTGATGAATGTACACAAGTGTAAGGGTTTGGGAGTATACAGAGTAATAAGAAATTAGAAATTTACCAGAAAAATACTAGAAAGTATGATTTTGATGATACATTTGCCTTAAACTAATGGGGGATTCATGGGGTATTGAAATATTCACCTCAGCTATACGGTACTGTGTCACTTTGTATTAATGTTTTCAAAACCAATAACGCGCTATCGCTGCCTCTTATTGAAAACATAATTGAAAATGCCATAAAATTCATGTATCATATGATATCCCTTTTTAAATAAACTTGTACTAATCTGAACTTATGAAATCAGGCCTACTAGAATATTTATTCCTTGTAAGTTTTTAAAAGCGGCAGGGTAAACAGAGAGATTTTTTTTTATCTTTCATTTGTTTTTGTTTTCTTTCCATCCTTTCACAAAAACAATAATAATTGTACATAATTATACATGTAAAAAAAAAACAGACAAAAAAGAGGGAAAAATAGCAGGTGCACACAAATTTGTGCTTCTTTTGAATCTCAGATATAACATATTGAATCATGCTATCCATATCACATACCAAAGAAAAGTTACAGCCAGAATGTCACGTCAAGGAGTCATGCAGATTTATCCACTTCCTTTCAAATTTACTTAGTTGTCTATTTTGAAAACCAATTTGCTTCTCAGTCACATATATAATTTAAACAGTAAACAGAGAGATGGATTGCATCTATACACAATCATCGCACTTACGGATGATCAGACTGTTTTAGCAGGATCGTGCGATTTCCAATTAATTTCATTTTATTTGCCGAAATCGTCTGAACACCGAGACATACAAGTATAAAGTAATGAATATTGATTTAGAAAAGTGACACAAAATAGGAACTTGGGGGGGGGGGGGGGCTATGGAGATGAAATTCAAAATCAGATCGAGTAACTGGCTGAGAGTGTTGTACTGGTATATCCCGGTCTCTCTTTATGCTTTGTGTTGCTGCATTGGCCATGAGAAGGATTAATCAAAGCATACGTAAATGGCGAATATCTGGTAAGTTATTAAATGCACCCGCAACTTAATGATTCATTTTTGTTCCTATTTTAATACATGAATTGCAATAATCATTTCTAATTAAAAGTGCAATGATCTAAAAATCAAAACAAAATGGTAGAACACAGAAAACTAAAACGATCACTATGGGTAAGTATTTACCATCTGTGTAATTATTGTCTCCAGTTTCCCATGCATGCTTTCAACGACGTGTCCCCACGATTCACGCATAACAGATTAAAACCAGCATGCTCATGTCTGCTGTCAAAAGATAAATCCAGAGAGTCACAATACTGTTTAAATTTGACTTTTCTTTCTGACTTGCCCTCTTCTTTTGTTTATATGACAATGAAAACTCACTTAGGAATCCGCTGCTGCTCTGAATATTATAGGAATAATACATTCTTTCATCTTTGAATAAACATAATATGAAAATCATAATTATTGATGAGAGGAAACAGATTGAAATTGTACTAATAGCACGCTTTGTGTCAACCATGTACACAGTTATGGATTGTAGGCGAAGAAACTTCTTTCAAAGGCGTACAAAAACTCACAGAAACAACTTTTTGCAGTCCGGAGATTATCATATAGATAGCATTACACCGTGTATGGCAGTATATGGTGGTGGCTATATGCGCCAATTACTTCAGTGAACTGCCACAAATTTGTCACAAAACAGGTTTCGTCAAAACATTGCTTTCACATAAATGTATATGCACCTTTGTGAATCATAAAGAAAAAAAAAATAGTCAAAATGAGGACCGTCGCGCTTCCTTTAACCGGAAAGAATGAGCTCTACGATAGAAAGCTGTGTATTACAGTCATATTATATCGCTATCTTTCGATCTTACAAGTCACGTGAGTGAAAACAGCTGGTAGCCGAGTGCTCCGTCTCTCGCGGGCTGGAAAAGGTAGCTTCGATGTCAGCATAGCCCTGAATTTCGGGTAACGTATGGTGTAAATCAGCGGGTTGACGCAGGAGTTGAAAAAAGCCAGTATGACAAAATACTCGTGGACTTCGCTCGAAAGGAATGTCGGAGAAAGCATTCCTAAGTTGAACAATAAGAAACTGATCTGATGGGGTCCCCAACAAACAATGAAAGTAAGGACAATGATCAAGAGGGATGTCGTGTTGCGCTTTCTGGCCAGGAGGAGTCTAGCTGTTGGCCCGCAAGTGGTCCTTCGATTCTTTGGTCTACTGTCAAAGCGCGCCAATTCTACGTCGAGAGAGCGCGCTGTCAAGAAGTGCGTGACGAGCATAATGACCGTAGGAGCAATAAACTGCACCAATAATACAATGGCGCCATAAGTCGTCATGAGGTACATTGCAGAGTAATGAACCTCGCACGTGTAGTATTCGTCCACACGAAATACCACCATGTTATCAACGTTGATTAGCATAGAAGTTAACCAAATGGCCACGATGGAGCATCGCACGCGTCTTGTGGTCATTAGGCGTCTGTAAATGATTGGACGACATATAGCCAAATATCTGTCGACGGACATGGTTGCTAGGGTAAATATTGACGCAACAATCGTTGTCCACAAGAAGAAATGTGACTTTACCACCTTACAGTAGAACTGACCAACCCAATTCTTGGGCATAGTATTGGCGACGGGAAAGGGCAGGAGAGTAAAAGAAGTCATCAGATCGGCTACAGCGAGAGATGCCACAAGGGAGACGACGGAACGCTTGTCTCGCTGGCGTCTGGTTGTGACAAATAAGACAAGGCAATTGCCAATAATGCCCAGAAGTGACGAAAAGAGTTGCGAGTAGAAAGAAGGAACGAAACGAGTAAAGGACCAGTCTCCCGTAGCATTTCCATGATTGGTTGATGTGTTTGTCTCTTCGCCTTCACTAAAATCCAACACGGGTGATGACGTCCAGATTTCTGGATCAGTGTTGAATTGAAGAGCATTCCTGATTGTATCATCAACAGGAGTTACTTCTGTAGAGCCCATGCTACAGAACGCTTTATCAACTTCGTTAATGGTGGCACTCACATTGGCTGGTCAGTCTGTATGTTACATCCAAAGTTGCAGGAGAACTTAACCACAATTTCCACTTCTCTATGCAAAGTTGAATGGCTTCGTCTGTCCACTTGATATCAGTCTACCTGTAGAATTTAGAAATCAATTCAAAAGAAAACTGTCACTCTTGAAAAGTCTCAATAATCATTCAACACTGACAGTCATGATTATTCCTTTCCACTACCAATGCACCTAGCCCCCCCCCCCCCCCCCGGGCATAAGCCTGCTTGCCCCAATGTTGTTGTTGTTGTTGTTGTTGTTATTATCATTATAAAATTTTGTGGCGTACAATTCGTGTGCCGAATATTGACGCCATCTGCGAGCGGGTCTCTGTATCTTTTTGGCTTTCGTTGTTGTTACCGTACTTTTCATGAGGGGTCCCAAGTCCGGCGTCAGTGAAGCGTTCCTCCCATCCTCCCACTTGCGCCAATGTGTTCGCCAATGTGTTCGCCGTAAAATTTCATAACGTAGCCCTACCTGTATGATATGCTGAACGACCTCCAGCATGCCAAGCCGCTCGATCGTCTCCCGTATCGTATCCATAGATTACTGTCTTTTCCTAGAATGAACATTAATTCATAAATGACAACAATTTTACGTATAGGACGCGTTGCGCTATAAGCCAGGTCGTAGTTCCACATTACGCATGAGCAGAAAAAGCTCTTTTTGAGATATTACTAAACTGCAGGCTTGTCGTTGTTTGTTTGTTTTTTCAATTGGATAAGCATCTGTGAATTGGTGATATTATTTAGGAAATTTTATAAATGAACCTTGCCAGCACATGCACCTGACAGCAAAACCTAGCATAGCCATTTAACCCTTTCCTATAATAGGGAAGGGGTATAGGACCTACTAGGTTCCCGTGGCGCCAACTGATATACAGGAGCCTGTATGTGTATACAAGGTCCCGAAAATGTAGACGCAGTCCCTGCATTTGTGGCCTAAGTTCAGGTTTATAAATTTGTGTTATGCTGCCCCCCCCCCCAAAAAAAAAGGCTTTTATCAAGAGATTAGAGTTTATTGTAACAATGTTCTGTTTTCTTTCCGTATCAAACCAATTGTTCCTTTTTCCAACGTAATAGCAGGGAGCTTATTTTGCCATAAAACTCATATGAAGACATACATTATAGCTATCACTAGAGCTTGACTTTTGCTGACCTCATTTAGGTACCCTTCTTTAGCATATTTAACAAAAGAATTGGTGAGCCCATCAGCGCACGTTCTATATTCACACCTCACACCTCACTCTGTCCCTCGGATAGGACATAAAATGGAGGTCCCGTGTATAAGAGAGTCACAGCTCATGCACGTAAAAGATCCCGCTTCATTCATTCATCGCAAAGAGCAGGGTGTCTAACCAGGGAGGTGAGACACCTCCCTGGTCTAACCCGGTGAAGTGGTCCCACCCCACATCCAACTGGACCCCATGGAAGACCAGCTTAGTGTAGCTGAATATGGGCTATCCAACCATCTTCACAGATGGAAAATGAACAACAACAATGAACAACAACAACACCCGATCGATATTGAGCATTGTTCGATGGAACACGTACTTGATAGTGGTACTTTTGTACCGCTTGACTGCTTTTCCTTATAATAGGTGGATTACCAACCTGTCCGTTATCTGTCGACCTGCAAAAAGAATCTTGTTTCAGGGCATTGAAGGCTCTCGGAGAACTGCGGGAGGAACGGGTTTTAACAGAATGCATTCAATGAAAACAATAATGTGGATGCTTCCCCAAACGTAGATTTGCCGGGCTATTGCTGTCACCTATATATACATACAAAACATGTTCTACGTAAGTCCATTCTCTGTTTGAACATGAACACCACAAAATGAATGTATGTAGGGCAAGGTTATGCATTATGTCGTCTTGACCACTAGTGAAGTGCCTAACCAAAAATGAGAATTAGAGAGTGAGAGAGAGAGAGAGAGGGAGGGAGGGAGGGAGGTCAATGTGCACATGAGCGTATTACACAAAAGTGTACATGTAATACGAACTAACCTATCACCATATACCCATAACCCCAATAGCAAAATGTATCAAGTTTCCTTTTGAGTTTGTTTCCATGAAGCATAAACCCAATTTACTTTTCTTCTCAAACTGAGTGTTGATGAGTTCAGTGATTGAAATAAAGTTTTCCGCCAATGCTAAACACCGCATGCTTTTATTGACATGAAAATTATTGTACGAGATAATTACGAGAATGCCTTAGAATTAAGGTGTTAGGCCTCAACATGTCGTTGTCAGATTATAACTGATGTGTGGGAGCTATACGTATAGACCTTCACATAAATAAAACAAAAAAGAAACAAAAAAGAAACTTCCACAAACGGAGAAGTTTCATAAGAAAACAAATGGATAAAAGAACATTACCTGAAGAAATCTGATAGAGTTTCATCGCATGAAATGTTTCTTCTCGATCACATTTCTGAACTCGTCGCTACAACTTGCATCAAAATGACTACAAATCCAGTTGCTGAACAGGCTTTGATGGGAAGCACCATGTAGAAGTAGAAGGAAGGGCCGGAAATCCCAGGACTTTGGTTCTAGGTACGTCAGACAGACTCGAGGTCGGCTGGTAATTTGACTGCAATATCTTCCAATGTATTCCCTCCAACCAAGAATGTAGGGTAGAAGCATCAACATTTAAAGCCGGGTGCAGCTGTCAAATATATATGAGGAAATCACAAAATTGGTAATGACATCGGCCCTACCTCCAGCAAAGAGCTACAGGGCATGCAAATAATGGATGAGGGTCATAGGTTGCTTCAGAACGTTATACGAACTTGGTAAGGAACTCTACGGTTTATTAACCGTATAAAAAGACCGACCACGGGTAAACGTGGCTTGCGCATGGGGCTAAGGAGGCATCACACGCCTACAGTTGATGTGAAAGAGTATAGTCTACTGATTATATAACGTCGCATTCTGCTATCAGTGATTGTTCTTTCTGTATAATCGAAGGGCAATGAAGAGCTTTCCGACGCAGCACAACTCATGCATGCAATCTGGATCCTAAGTCAGTGCAATTCAGTGCTGAAACTATTCAGCAGAATCAGATGCCGTTATTCCATTATGGCAGATAGTTTAAGTTGACTTGTTTACTGAGCCCTTTTTATTGATATAAGATGGTCATTTGTACATTGTTTATATTGTTTGTTTTGTTTGTTTTTTGGTTGCATTAAAAAAAAGAAAAAAAAAATCAGATGCCGTGATTGGCGCGTTACGATACTCGTGTGCTCATTGCTTCCCTCGATCTTTGCAATCGCCATTGTAAACCATGGTCCAAAACAGTCCGCTCTTATTCATTTTTCTGTCTAGATCCATATGTATTGATATATATTGATAGCATATCGTTCGTTTTTGTTGATGTTTAGAAATAATTCTCGATGCATCTGATGATTTTCCCTTGTTTCCGATCTGGGGCATAAAGTTGAAGAAACGAGGTGGTTTTATGATACGTCTCCTCTTGCTATTATACATCTATAAGTGCTTTACATTCCCCACATGTGACATAATATAGCACACGGTTAAACAAAAAGTATACGAAATCACCTCGACACTTTTTTCTTGCATGTCCAATTCTTTTATGAAAGAATTAAAAATAAGAATAAAAACTTAACTCTCGGACAGTCTGCGCAGATATTTGTGAGCATTCCATTTTGTGTCGACACTCTGACATACGTATACCATAAAGAATTATTGTATACTAAGGAGAAGTATGCTGTGGTATATTATATTCCTTTCAAAACCAGGTCCTCACCTTTCATACACAGTTTGCTCTGCTTTGAGTCACAACTTTCATGCATCAAGCAGATTTTACCAGAGCATCAACTTGTAATATTTGAAATGCAATCAAAATTAACCCATCCAGTTCGTGAACCTGGTAGCTTGCATATGGGCATTTCAGAATTCAGTACGGTACAGGTTAAAAACAAACGAACAATCAATCAATCAATCAATCAATCAATCAATCAATCAATCAATCAATCAATCAATCAATCAATCAATCAATCAATCAATCAATCAATCAAACTAGGAAACTTGACTTCCCAGTTTCCTATGTATAGTTCCATACAGATGTCTAATGCATAGACTTTGTACATTTTTCTGTCACTGCCCCCCCCCTCAGTTTTTTTTTTTTTTTTGAATTGTAACTGGATGGCAAACTTGCACTGCGTTGGGTAAGATTATACAATCAAACCTTTAGCAACTGAAGATTCTGTATACGCAATGGCTTATAACGATGGTTATATAATGCTCTCATTTCGACAACTTAAAAAAAAATAACGATGTAAAATAGCTAACAATTTTTATTTTTGTTTATTATAAGTTATGTTTATTTGAAAGCCTAGATTAAGACTTAGTAGCAAGAGAATGGTATGTCACAAAAGTAATTCTGACATACTTTTGTTGACCTTTGACCTCTTTTAAATTACATGATGATGATTATATTTCATAATAATAAATACATGAAAAAAATATGGTAAAGCATAAAACTATCAAAAAACGGACAGAAGTTTTCGGGCGTTTCAGTGACTACTGGGTTAACAACTCAGACAAACTCTGATGGAAAATGTAGCATTGTAATGTTGGTAGGCCTAATGGCAGGATAGGAGAAAGGCGTATCCTACCTGCAGTGGTGATACAACACGGCGGACTTGGATGTACACCATAGGCCTCGACTATGGTTACGGTATCACTGTGTTTACTGCGTGCTCTATAATATACTTAATTACATAGTATAGGAGGGCCTTTAACGAAAGTCATTAAGCAATCAGGACTACGTAGATGCTCTCTAAATGATTGGTCTACAAAATTTAAATTTGCCAATTTTTTTCGAACCTGAAATTTGGTTTAATCATGGAACATGTGATTTAGCGGGCACGTCTCCATTATTCAGTGTGTTCGTATACCCTATTCTAATGCAAGTAATTCTAAGTAGTGATATAAATATAATTATAATTATAGTATACAGGCCTATAGGCCTATACCTACTCGTATATGCTGGTTCGTGTTCTTTGTCTTCTTGGGTGAGATCCATTTCATAACTTGTCACAGATAATTAAGAGACGAAATGTCAAACCACGAATAAAAATAAAGATTCATGATCCATATGTATATGCAACGCCAAAGTAGTAGTGACAACCACTCTAAAATGACTTACCGTATTCGAATGTGCACGTTCTCAACGATGATTGTTACATAGCGAATTGTATTACACAAACATTTCCAGGAAAAGGAGGTTCTCACGAACATGATCTGACTGCATGCATAGACCTATAAAACATACATTATGTAGGTCTGAGCCTGAGCCTTTGAGGTGAGAGTATAAAAATTTTACTTTTCGAATTGAAAATGGAGCATTGGTATGTCTTTTTCGCGAACACAATCAAATGCTGCCTCACTCATAGAAATAGAGAAACGAGAAAGTTCAACGATAAAAAAAAAGAGAGAAAAAAGGAAATGAGAATACATTTGGGTATAATATAGCGACAACCTTCCCGTACCTCCGGGAAAGGATAATTGCGGTTAAGTCTATAGTGGTAGAGCAGAAAGGCGTGTATTTGTTTGTTTATTTGTTTGTTTGTTTGTTTGTTTGTTTGTGTTTTTTTGTTTTTTTGTTTGTTTCTTTAAGTAGGCCTGAAGCTAGTGAGAGCAATCATTAACTGCAAAGTAGCAGTTTTCTTCGTCTGTTCTCCTTCAGATGTCCTTAAAGGGACTGTACAGTACTGGTTGAGGTGGGGATTCATGTTTTGAACATTCCTAAGTGAGATAGTGAAAATCGTCTTATGAAATATGAAAGAGCCGGTAATTTTAAGAAGGATTCAACGTTTATTTGATGAAAATTGGTTTTCAAATGGCTGAGATATCCAAAAAAGTGCTAATAATAAAAGGCGACATGCCACAACTTTATTAGAATCTCTTTGTTTCACCTTGTTTTTGGATATCTCAGCCATTTCAAAACCGATTTTCATCGAATAAACTTTTGATACCCCTTAAAACTGCATGCTCTTTGACATCTCATAGAGTGGTTTCTGAATATCTCACATAACGTTAAAAGCTAAATCCTCACCTCGACCAGAACTGTACACACCCTTTAAAGCGCATAGATTGAACATTAGAAAATGCGAGTGGTGAAAATTGTACGAGAATGCTGATAATGTTTGGAGTGGAAGAGTATAGGCCTATCATTTCTTTGTCTGTGAACACCCTCGTTCGTGTTATCATATTTCCCGTCAGTTTCTTCATATCATTTTTTCCTGGTAATGATAGTCCAGTATTTTTCAAGCATTAATGCGTTTTAGTTGGTGCAGTATAATGAGGATAAGACAAAACATGAACTTTGTGAGTTGAACAAAAAAAAAAACGAAAACTAAAACGATATCAATATCGTTTCCCTATGAAAACTCTATATAATATGTCCGAGCAAGTCGCAGTGGTCACTGGTTATGACTGCATGCCCGAGAAGTGAGGATAATGTCAAAATAATCACCAGTTTTCCCAGAACTGAGTATGTGCACTATACCTCATAATGGACAAAAAAGGTACGTATTGCTTTTGACTTATCTTATCATGTAAAAAAAAAAGAAGATATTATGTATTCTTCATGTCACCTTTCTTACTCTCTTTCTCTTTCTCTCCTTCTCTCTCTCCCTTTATCTATCTATAAGCTCTCAACTTTTATGAAATGTATTATTGTATATGTTTGTATATGTTTGTTATGTATATGTTTTATTGTAATATGCGATTTGTTACAGCAGGGCTCCCTTGGAAAGTAGGCCTTGCGGCTTGTACGGGACTACCCTGCTTTTATACAGTAAGACATTAAAGGAAACCAAAACCCAAAGAGCAATGTGGATTAAGTGAAAGCAACAACATTAGTAGAACACATGAGTGAAAGTTTGAGGAAATTCGGACAATTGATGCAAAAGTTATGAATTTTTAAAGTTTTGGTGTTGGAACCGCTGGATGAGGAGACTACTAGAGATTATGACGTATGTGTGGACAATAATATAAAGAAAATATAAGGGGAATTCCACAACAACAAAAAAAAAAATCATTTTTCATGAAAATAACACATTCCATCAGCTTGATACTGACATATGTTAAAGGTAGCAATTATTCCCCCTGCCTTCTGAAAGCGGTTAGTCAAGTGCTCTTTTATCATGCCAGAAAAGGGAATTTTTGTGGAATTCCCTTTATATTTTCTTTATATTGTTGTCCACACATGATGTCATAATCTCAAGTAGTGTCCTCATCTAGCGGTTCCAACACCAAAATTTTAAAAATTCATAACTTTTGCATCGATTGTCCGACTTTCCTCAAACTTTCATTGATGTGTTCTACTAATGTTGCTGCTTTCACTCAATCCACATTTCTCTTTGGGTTTTGGTTTCCTTTAAATAAAAATAGATTAAAAAATTACGTGTCAAAGGCTACAAGTAAGTAGCCATTATCATTAATGTCGTTTTTTATAGTTATTATTATTATTGTTATTATTACTATTATCATTATTATTATTATCATTATTATAATCTTCATCATCATCATCATCATCATCATTATCATTATCATTATCATCACCATCATTATCATCATCATCATCACTATGGGTCCAAAAGTTGTGGTTCATGTAAAGATACCCTATAATGACGTATAAAATGAACCGTAGAAAAGGTTTATGGTACAGGACATGATGTGTACAGATGAAATAAAATAGAGAGACAGGTGCAATATGAAGCAAAAGTCGAGTAAACGAAGAACTAAGCATCTCACTTATCTCTCGTATTAGGTCTAGGGTTGGGCATTGGGTTAGGGATTAGGATTAGGTTCAGGATTAGGTTCAGGATCAGGATTAGGGTTAGGGTCAGGGGCCGGGAAGGGTCTGGGGTTTTGCCCTCGAACCAAGCTGATTCCAAACACTTCGCACTCGTCGAGAGCAAATTTTTGAAGACACACGACGTCGCCCTCACCTAAAAATATGCGCGGGCAATTTGATATGATACATGAACGTATACAATGATCCAGATGATCGTTTGTGGCGCCGCGTGACGCAGTTCGTCTACGTACGTGCTGGTGGTGAACAGTATTTTTACATCCGTCGTCGCGGTCGTGCGCTTCTTGTGTATCGGTGTAACGTAAAGGATCGACTCGCTTCCCCGTGACCGAAGAAGGGGACAAGTAAGAACATCACCAAAGTAGCAGAAATTCGTAGGTATTCATTGCAAAACGCGAATTGCCATAATGAGCATTTGCAGCCTCAAAGTTCACTGAAGATGTGAAGTAGAATGATTTAAGGGTCTTACGTTAGGCCAATGTGTAAGCGTCTATTTATGGATTGCAATAGTCCCATATATTGCAAATGATGAAGGAACAAAAAGTCAATAAATTTAAAAAAAAAAGTGCAAATCTTTACTCAAACCGGAAGTTACACTAGAGTAGATGGTCTACATGTACGTTTGTAGTGTATAATTTTGAAAGTGAGAAAACTGTTCTTGCAATAAGGAGTTTTAAAATTTTGTGTGCCCCTTTTACTATTAGACTCTGAAAATTTACTGTAAAACACATGGTGACATATATTATAACTACACGCAGCCGCGGTCTGGTCAGGCTAGGTGACATAGAGCCTACATAATAGGGGCTACACACTTAGCTGCTGGTACACTACTACTACAGTGGTGTTTGTAATGTAATCTGCATTATCTGATCTGCAAGAGATAATTTAAATCCTGGGGTTCTCTAAATGTTAGCTAGGCCTAGACTCTAACTGGCGCTAGTGTGTTTCAGAGTCCGCCAGTCATTTTACCTGTTGAGGACAGGCTGATTTTGCTACAACACACATTTCCCATAAACACCTACCGGTACCCAAGAATACTTGGGACTCGTTCTCAATGTGTAACTGTTAATACTCCTGTTAATGGGGACTTTCAGATTTCTCATCCAGGACATGGACTGCAACGTGATGACGTCATTTCATGATATTGCACATGCTTGAGATTTTCTGGCACGTCCAGCGCTAAAGAATGGAAAACCTGTCTTCATCAAAGGATTTCACGTCCTCCCAGATTGAGGATGAGCAGCGTTCGCAGCATTAGCACGACAAATATGACGTCGCCACATATGTCGAGTCGTACTCACAGTCGACTGAAATCTAAAATGGTTTTACTCTGGTGTTGACTTTTGGGCGGCCTGACCACTGTCATGTCCCTACTGCTTACCGTCTCATCCCGCAGTCATTGGTTACATGCTTTTCTCCACAGCAATCTACAGTGCACTCCCATCATATTAAAGGAAGTTAATAGGACTGGAGGTCTTCTTTTGTTATCAGATGTCAAAATTTTGTTATTACTGAACAGTAGAATATAAAAAAAAAAAAAATATATATATATATATATATATATATATATATATATATATATATATATATATATATATATAAATGATGATTCTGGTCCCTCAATTTTTACATTGTTTTAACTAGAATTTTGTTATATCACTAGTGCACTGTCCGATGTGGGTTGTTTTTCTCCTCTAAGTTCGTGCATTTTTTGTTCAACATGTCCTGATACAGTCTTACAGAAAGACTAAACTTTCACTTTTTTTCTCTTAAGACACTGTCTTTTATTGTGTCTGATTTAATGACCTCCATATACAGGAATGAAGAAGGGAGATTAATCTAGAGAAGAAGAGAAAGCTTTTTTTTTTTTTTTACTATTATTATTTCATGACTCCCTCCTATCATCCAGTGCTCTAGCGTATCTCTCTCAATATTTCAGAAGCACTCTCCAAGTCATATATTCTGTCCAACTTACTGAAGGTTAACAAGTTCAGTAACAACAGAATTATTGAAGCAAGCATCTTTCATGTTCATTCATTCATTCACCATACAGAAGATTCCCCCCCCCCCCCCCCAATTCGGGTTGTAATTTGTACCATATTTGCATTCGAATTTTCAGGAATGGGGTATATTTTAGGGGCTCAAGTTGGGAAGAAATTCCTTTTTTTTTTTTTTTGAAATAGGGTCTTTTAGTATTTTTCTCCAAAATGTTTTTATTTAGGGGTAATTTTCAAATCTTTCCCAAATAATCCTTAAATAGGGTTCTGAGTAGGATTAGTTTTAAACCCCTGAAAAATTCCAAAATAGGGATAGTGGGGCTTTTACATGTTTGCCCCATCTCCCAAATGTGCTTCAATGTGCATGTTTTGCTGCAAAGCATGCCAGGCCAGCCTTCTCTTCACAAGCATTGCATTACACATATGTAATTCTGCTTTGCTGGCTTCCCTTCCCAAAGCCTGTGATAAGAAACTTAATCATAGTACAAAAAACATTTCCAATACTTCCATTTCCATTACTTTCTGACAGAGCTGTTCGCTTGAACCTCAAGTGATTTGATACAATTAGTTATTGCAAAATTTTCATGACCTTCCTTTCGATTTGTGTCTCAATGTTAAAGGGGATGGCTAGTAACTGATCAGTGGGAATCAGTGGGAATGCTGGGAGATGATTGTTCCAATCCTTGTGGGATTCATTTACAGAGTACATTATTGTTATTGTTCTGTGAAAATTATTTGCTTCAGAATGGTCTCATATTCAAGAAATGTGCAGTTTAATGTTTTCAGGTTAGCATGCCTGTACAGTGACGGGGCATTAAACTGCATACTTGTTGTATTACTTAAATATGAGACCATTCTGAAGCAAATACTTTTCACACAACATTAGATATATATAATGTACTCTTTAATGAATCCCACAAGAAATGGAACAATCATCCCCCAACATTCCCACTGGTTCCCACTGATCAGTTACTAGCCATCCCCTTTAATGTTACATGTATGCTTGATGTAATGTGAAAACAAGACTGGTGTAGACAAGACATGAAAATGTTAATTCTTTTCACTAATGCAATAATTGTGTCTTGAATGTAAACAAAATGTTTTTCAACCTCTTAGAACAGAAATGGCACCAGATATTTTTAGTGTAAGATGTTTGAACCTTATTTGCTTCTCTACTCTCGAGCAGTGCACAGTATGTAATCTCAGTCTCACTGAGTCAGAAGTTTTTGTTTGGAAAACGACAGTTAGCAGAATCGCTGAGTATCACATTAACATTTTTTTTTTTTTTTACACTAACAGATTCTTTGAGTACACTGAACTGTGAAATCACCTACAGACCTGAGTAGCAGTTATGTGCTCGCTAACTGAAGGTCCGTCTCCACCCCCTGAGGGTTACATCACAGTGTGTGAGGAGAACGGTGACTTGGTGACCATCAGTGCCAGAAGTGCCCCTGTCAATTACACCCCCAGAGTAACAGTAAGTGTTGGATGCATATCCTTCCCCCTCCCCACAGCAAAAAGAGGGAATATACTTGAAGTAGATAAACAGTCAATGGGTACATGCTGTAGATGAATAAATCAGTAGATGAGTAAGGAAATGAGGAAAGATTATGTTGTTACATGAATACTTTTATGAATAAATACACGTTAACTAAATAACACAAATTTAAAAGTGATTGCAAAGAATTGGTACTCGTTTAGAAGATATTATGTACACATGCACACAAAGAGACAGTAAAGTAATCAGATTTTGTTTTATACATGAAAATCATGTACTTTGGTCTGAATATTGATTTTGAATTGCAGTTTCATGAAGGATATGAAAAAAAAAAGCCAGTTATTTCTGTTTCATTCACTGTTTGTCACTGATACTCATGACTTAGTAGGTTACCCAATATTCAATGTAGAGTTGCACATGACTTGTGTTTATTTATATCAAAAGATTCCATGTTTGTACAAAATTTTGTGACAAGTACTGAATCATGATATCTATGTAAGACATGGATTATTACTGCTTGTGTCTATTTTATCCCCTGGGTTTCACACACAGTTGATAGTCGTCAAGTCCACAAATAGTGTACTTAACGTTCTCTCCATAACTCAAATTGCTAAAGTCACGCAATGAAACATTTCTTTTGAAATGTTTCCTCTTCTTATGTTTTTTTTTTTTTTTTTTGGCTACTCGCAAAGTGTACCCAAATGTCTTCCAAAGTGCATGTTTACATTTGTGTCAGCAATACGAGAAGTGATGTAGATATTTAATTGAGTGCAGTAATTACCTTCTGTCTTGAATTGTGTCTTTTGTAAATAGGGATTAGAGTATCCTATTATTAGCGCTTCAACAGAGAGCCTGTGTTCCTTAGCAACAGATGAAGCCGCCCAAACAGCATTCCTGCCCCATGTGACAGATGTGTCACTGTGGAAACAGGCCTGGTATACCTGCCGTGTCCATGGTCTCTCAGAAATGTTGGATGAAGTCTCCAAAAATGAGACAGGTACAGGGTGATGCACAATGAATGTAGGAGAAAAAAAAGCAGAACATTATTACATTGATTTGTGCTGTGATCTACGAGTGATGTGATGCCAGGATTAAAAAGCTTTTTTTATGCCTCCGCAACGAAGTGGCCGGAGGCATTATGTTTTCGGGTCGTCCGTCCGTCCGTCCGTCCGTACGTACGTCCGTCTGTCCCGTTTTGTTTTTGTCGATATCTCAAGAACCGTGTGGTGGTTTTACATCAAACTTGGTATGAGGGTATATCCTTGGGGGATAATACTTTGTGTGGATTTCAGGGTCACAGGGTCAAAGGTCACAGGTTATTTTGTTTAAAAAAAATTGAAATTTCATGTTTTTCTCCATATCTCGCAAATGGTTCAAGGTATCTTCATGGAACTTTGTATATGCTTGTACCGATGGGCAGTGATTATCTAGAGAAGTTGGGGGTCATGTGTCAAAGGTCAGGGGGGTCAAAGGTCAAGGTCAACTTCTCAAAATATCACTACTTTCCTTATATTTATGCAATGAATGAAGGTTTTTTTTTTTTTTTAACTTGATGTATACATGTATTATCCAATATATATTCTGTGGGAGGTTTCTTGCCAAAAGGTCAAAGGTCAAGTGAAAGTGCTGAATTGCACTTTTTCCTCCATATCTCAAAAGTAACTCAAGGTATCATCATGAAACTTACATATTTATGCATGTTCAACCTAACAGTGATTGTCTTTGGAACTGTGAGGTCAAAGGTCAAAGGCCAGGTTTAGATAATGCTATTTTCCCATTTGATACTGAAATTATACTTTTTCTCAATACCTTGAAAAATTACTCAATGCATAAACTTATAAAAGGGTCAAAAGTCAAGTAAAAATCATCAGTTCCCCAAATACCTGCACTCTGACATTTTAATCATTCATCCAATTGAACCTAGTTCTAGGAAAATGAACATTCAGCACATTTGTGTCAAACCTGTCATTTTAATATTTGCCAATTGTTTGAAACTGTCATCACACATTGTCAAGACATTGTACTATAGACCTGCTAGGAGAACCATGCATTATGGCGGTGGCATATCAGTCGCCGTAGCGATATATCTAGTTTCTTTTTTTTTTCTTTTTTCAAGGAATTTTCAATTAAGATCTTATTTATTGCTGCTGTTGTTTTTGTCTACTATTTTTAAATTCATGTCTATTTGATATTGGGTCTTAGTGCACCCATATATTCCTAAGTTACCTTTGCCTGATGCTTCATACCTTATTTTATGTAGTCTCCCTTTCCCCTCCTTTTATGAGAATAGTCCACATAATCACAAAGAGAAATCAAAGGAGCGTGTACAGATATATATTTTTTTTTTTTTTTTAGCCGTGAAATTCTAAATTTCAAAACTTTATTTTGAACTTAAAGGTAATTTTTTCATCTACATTGAACTTGACTTTAATCTAGTTCTGTAGAATTCATGGACCGCCACATATGAAATGGTAGTGAATATTTGATTTTGGTTTTCATTTTTTCTAACATAATTGTTGACATCACTGTAGTTTGTAACTATGAATAATATTTCAATTTGTATGCAGTGACTGTTTAAAGGGTGGGTACAGTTCTGGTTGAGGTGAGGATTTAGCTTTTAACGTTTTACGAGATATTCAGAAATCACTCTGAGATGTCAAAGAGCATGCAATTCTCGGGGTAACAAAAGTTTATTTGATGAAAATCGGTTTTGAAATGGCTGAGATATCCAAAAACAAGGTGAAGCAAAGAGATCCTAATAAAAGGCGTGGCCTGTCGCCTTTTATTATTATCACTTTTTGGATATCTCAGCCATTTGAAAACCAATTTTCATCAAATAAAGGTTTAATCCTTCTTAAAATTACATGCTCTTTCATATTTCATAAGATGTTTCTCATTATCTCACTTAGGAACATGTTACAAATCTGAATCCCCACCTCAACCAGTACTGTACAGTCCCTTTAACAAAGTTTGTAAAGCTGACAGTGTATGTAAGCAGGAGACATGTTTAGTTGTTTCTTGCATTACTTTTGACTGTTTTTCTGACTTGTTAGTTGCTACAGTGTACATAGTAATGCCATTGTTTTGTTTACCATCTGGAAGCAAAATTTTGGCTTTACATTTGTTTGAGGTAATGATGACTACTAGTATGACAGCAGTAGGCATAGACTTCAACCCAGGCTCCTGTTTGCATGCAAAGATTTACCATCATTAAACATTTCAATAATATTACAGTTACTATGGTAGCCAGTGGCAACCAATCAAGTTTGAGCATTCGTGGTCTTGGCCAATTACGTAACTGCAATTATTGTAGCCCAAGCTCATGAAACAGATACAAGGTTTTAGGACTGGTTCAAACTATTACCTTTTGTTATTTAGATTCCATACAGTACGGTAGTATTGCCATCGCAAGCACACATTTTGCACAGAATCCATGGTGCTTCTGTGATCATGTGAACTTGGGCCTGTCTGTATTGAAATATTGTTTCCTGTCATCTTTCCTGTGTGACTGCCCACTCCCAGCCCCCTGGCCTGTCACAATGCTGGCCTGTGGATGTCTGTCGACTGTAACCTGGGTCAATTCATTCAGAGGCTCCCTGTATCCTCATCTCATGGTAAGATTGTTGTGAGCTACTTTCTTTAAGGCCAGGTCACACAGCCCAAAAGTTGCGCAAACGCTTGAAATTCGAGCCTTACGCGATACATGCACGATTTGCGCATTTCATCAGTTTGTCTGACATGGAACCTTCGTAGTTGTCTGCCGATGTTTGCTGGATCGGCCCTGTACTCTCAGCTTAACTCGGCTTCGCGTAAGAATTTGCACAGTATTGCGCTGTGTTACGTAATTTTTGCGTAGTTCTTTCGCGGACAATGCACGAAATATGCGTGGAATATCAGTGATCATTCACGAAAATGTTGCCGCTATGGCATTCATCGATGACTTTCCACTGACGATTAGCAGACATATGATGCATGTTTTGTGCTTGTAACACCTAGATGTATCACTGAAAATCACTGAAAAAAGCAAATCATCAGTTCATTAGTGATAATGCGCAGATTATGCATGGCTTTCCCTGGACCTTTAGTCGCGCACAATGATGTATTCACCCTGTTTGGGGCCTTTGCGTGCCTGTGCACTGAAAGTGCATGGTTTGTAAGTGATTTCTGTGTGATCTTTCCATAGTTCTTGCACAATTCATTGGTGATTTCAATCTTGTAAATCAGCGAAAACTCGGTCAAATTCTCAATGGACAAGCATGCACGATCAAATTTCATGCGTGATTCACGCGTTTACGCGACTTTTGGGCTGTGTGACCGAGCCTTTATACAGATCCTAGTTTATTTGCCTGAGATAGTATTCTACTTTCACTTTTGTTAGTTTTTTGTTGTTGTTTTTTTTTCTGTGTGTGTGTGCTTTAGAAACATTATTATGATCCCTTAAAAAGCATGAGGCCTATGCTGTGCTATGGCCTCCCTCACACTTTCTCTGTTATGGAGTTGTTAAGGTACTTGCTTGCAAGTATAATGTACTAAGCATATTTCTAGCATTCAATATAAGTCTTAATGTATTGTTTCCATTTGTGACAATTTGTACACAATGTTAACCTGTTAAAGACTAGTCCAGAGTATGCTTGGAGAGGTGTCAGTGGATGGTGCATGTTAAAGGAAAATCTGCTTGTCCTGGGGGGGGGGGGTTAATGTCATATTGATACTGGTCTTGAGAGGGATACTTGTACATTGTAGGTACATATGGGACAATAGTGACTAGAGATCCTTAGCTAAAACAGATGTCCTACTTTCTTTTTTTATTATTATTATTTCATTGGTCATGCTTTTCATGCTCTGTTGGACACAAAACATGCAAAAAGCAAACAGATAGTAGTAATGGCACAGTAGCTCTGAAATAAACATGTTGTGTTGCCATGCCAACCTTTGTTCATTTGATCAGCTGTCTCCAGACGATATGATCCAAGAGTTCAGCCGGGGGCGGGACTGGAGGGAGAGTGAGATCAGAGCGTTTGCCTGGCACCAGCACACAAACAAGTGTGCCGTGGCTTGGAGAGACAACACCATCAAGATATTCACCTCTGGCAGGTTGGTGATGGAAAGTTCATCTTTTTTATACAGACACTGATTAGCTGGTAATGGCAATAACGAAGATGATGATGAGTATGTTGAAAGTAGTGATACTAATAGTCATGGTGCTAACTGCTACAATAACCATTG
This sequence comes from Diadema setosum, assembly GCF_964275005.1. NCBI lineage: Eukaryota > Metazoa > Echinodermata > Echinoidea > Diadematoida > Diadematidae > Diadema > Diadema setosum. Next base: position 20,047,273 of record NC_092704.1, on the reverse strand, counting down.
CTTCTGCTACTTCTACCTTTTCTGTTGCCATGCACTCCCTTCATAACGGACACAATTAAAATGAAATTCCGGTCACAACAAAGTAAAAATTCAGGCTCCAACGTTATCCACTGTACTTTTTTTTAAAATTGCTTATTTGTTTGGTTATAACAAAATTTCAATATAACGAAAGGAAACTGCTGGTCCCGAGGATTCCATTATAACAGGAGTCAACTGTACCTGTACTTATGATGACAGTTAGTAGTTTTCAGCATTATCATCATCATAGTTATAAACAGGGAAAGGCAGATGGAGGAGATGATGATTTGCATGTCAAGTAAAGATGACAATTATACAGACAAAGAAAAGGAAGAAGAAGAAGGAAGAGGATGAGAAGGAGAAGCAGAACAAAAGCCTGAGATTGTGATATGATGTTAACAGATTAGCGCTGAAAATGATATATTTCTACAGGAGAGGGTGCAGTTGCTAAACCCTAAAACGGCTGTGGGGGGGGGGGGGGATGAAATCAACCCCCTCGACATTTCCCACGACCATTCCTCCGCTCGAAATTTTTTGACCGCGCTGTTTGCTGACTTTTTACTTTCAAGTCTCACACATCTTATGACACCATTTTCGCAAAAATCAGGCATACCATTATGACGCTGCCTGACCTTTTATACATGTTTGTAGAACTGAAATCTATGCGAATGGAGTTTCTCACCTTACTCAAAAAGATATGATTGTTTTCACTTTCATTGGCTGAAATCAATCAATTTTAGCATAATTATGCTTGAAATACAATCCCATGTAGGTTATATGATAAACTTTGTAAAAAAAAAAAAAAATGACAAAAACAAAAGGCCGAAAACCAAGGAAATACATGAGATTCAACCCCGGGCCACAGAACGGCCAAAAAAAGCCAGCCTGAAAAAAAATAAAAAATAAAAAAAAATGTATTTGGCAATGAAGGACATGGGTATACATTCCTTACAGGAGACATCTCGGGGGATCAGTTGCTATATCCCCAACATCAGTGTCACTGCTTGGTCAGGTATTTCCTCTGTCTTTCCTTTTTTGTAACTCCAAGCCTGAGTGAGGGTTTTGGTTTTCTCTTTGAGACCTTATACTGAACCCCAGTAATTTAGTTGTAAGCAGATTTTCATGTGATCATTTGTCAGATTGTTTCCCATGTTGCCTTTCTAGATTGCAGTCTAATGTGTCCTACTTTTACCGGCAGACAGCCAAACATGTTTAGTCTTATCAGCAGCTCTGCCACAGTGCATGGTGCCTCAATCTTTCAATATATGTGTGTTTCCATGTTGAATATTTGGTAGAAATTGTAGTGTTGTTGTTGTTTTTGTAAAGATCTCATCAGTGTTTGACCTTTGACTTAATGTCATCATGTATTATTCATGAGATGCATTAGCTGCAGTGCAATCATCTACTCTTTCTATATCTTTTCTCTTTGACAGTGACATTGTACCCACTCTGAAACACAGACACCAGAGGGGCGTGTCCTGCCTAGCATGGAAGCCTCTCTCTGCCACGGTATTGGCTGTTGGTTGCCATAGCTGCATTCTCATATGGCACATTGACCCCAACTCACTGTCAACAAGGTGATAATGATAATAACATGGTCTCTGTCTTCATTGTTTATTCTGCTCCATCAGAGGACCCTGTCATTATCATTACTTTAACATTGCCAGGTACCCAAGTATACAACTGGGTTGAGAGGAACATATGGGTAAAAATATCTTGTCCAAAGACATAGGCACTTGATGGGTTTGAATTCACACCTCTGAGTAAAAATCAAGAGTCCTATCCATTATGCCACAGTGCCCTTACATTGTACATCATATGTCACAGTGTATGTGAAGATAGATTTCAGGGCATTCCAGTGATCTCTATTTTGCCAGTCACAGACCCTGTAATCTTTTACACCCTTCTGAAACAAATTGACTGCTGTTATCATTTGATGACTGTAGCTATTCCATAGAATCCAAAAGGGCAAATTAGTTGGGATGCTTTGTAGTATTTACAAAGCTGCAGAAGATACAAGAACTTTAGTTCATCAATATATTCATGTATCAGCTCTTTTTCAAATCACTACAACGTACAAAAGCAGACATTCAAAAGTCTAGAAAATCTGTAGTATTACTGTTAATCAGTCTTGAATGCTCTGTTCAAGTACAGGATAGTCTACAAGAGGTTTAACGTGTTGCGGAAACATACAAAACTTTTGCACAACATCCTAACAATGCACACAACAAATTCAGCAACATGCCAAAAGTTGATGATATACGAACCTGTAAAAGATATATATTCATGTTTAGATTTCTGTTCTTGGGTTGCAGTTCATTCACTTTGGCCAAATGATAACCCTAATCCCATCGGGTTTTTTTGAGGGACTTGAAACCACGGGAGGGGGGATGGCCTTTTTGCCCCCCCCCCCCCCTTCAGATCTTGGTCGTGGATTGCGCGATCCTCGCGAAAATTTGTACTAAGGTAAATGACAATGTAATCTACAAGACTGTATAGTTAGATTTTTGAAATTTTAATTTGTGTATTTTATATTAATTTATGCTAATTTAAGCAAAAATAATTTTTTAAGCCTATAAATGAAAAAATAAAGCTCCAAGACTTCAGATTTTTAGTGAACATATTCTTTTCAATAGCCTCAACAATAATATTGAAGCAAAAATTTGCCTTCATCATTATTTCTTATGTATTTCGTTGTTTTTTTACTTTTTGTTTTTTTTTTTTCCCGTCAAAATTTGTCGCAGAAACTTTTTAAGCATAATCAGGCTAAAATACATCATTATCAGCCATTGAAAGTAAAAATATTTATTTTTATATGAATTAATTGCAGAAACACAATTTACATTGGATTTGCACACAAAATAATGTTTTTAAGCAATTTTTGGGTCGAAAATTTTTTTTCAAAGGGGTGTGGCTTCAAAACAGTATGCCCTGGAGTGACAAATTTGGTCTCAAAAGTTGCGCGATACTTGAAAGAAAAAAGTCATAAAATGTCGCGCAGAGAGCATCACGCGTTGCGGAATAAATCACGCGAAATGTCAATGCGCACACGGACATCTTATCCGTTCATGGATTTGAAATTTGTGCGCATGTGATGTGTGGGCATGCGCTGGCCGTAGTATTCAGTGTAGCTCTCCCAAGGTCCTCTCGACCGAGTCACATTCAGTCATCAATTCGAACAGAAAGGGGCTATTGGCAGAACCAAACGTTGCCCGAAGCCTGTTTTCAATACTTCAACTTTACTGGTAAGTCTTCAAATTGAAGAAATTTTTGGATTTTAAGTTGATATTTACCCGTGATACTTTAGTCTGTCGTGATCCTGAATGCTACAATGCGAAGCCCCGTTTAGCTATGCGTATGGGGCTGCTGGTCGCAGTTAGCTATGCGTTGGGGGCTGCTGGTTGCAGATATCATGCAATGATGGTTTCGTACAATACGTGTACAGTACTACCTCGCGGTACCGCGGCGAGTCAGACTAACGGCTCTGGTATGAAACCATTATTGCATGATTACTAAGACATGAGAGCACTTTGGGGCGAGTAAGTCTCACAGTGTTAGTTATATGAAAGGTACTTTAACCTGAAACACAAACTAAGACAAGGAAATTCAGGGGAACTTTTGAGGTACCAAAACTTAATATTATCTTTAATGTGCCACTTCAATTCTGTAGTACACCTGTCACTAAATTTTAAAGTTTGTGACAATTACAGAGAGTCTTGGGTAAAGAGATTGTTCTTGCAAAATCCCTACAGTCATTGCTCCATCAAATCAGCCAATTTATTCATTGTCTGGCTGAAAATATTGTGTTATAATCTTGAAACTTTGATTAAACCATCTGTAGCATGAAATAATGTTGGCATCCACAATGTCTTAGACAGAACCATCTCTGTGTCTCATTTCCTTTGTCAGACCAACGGCCAGTGCAGCCCAAGTCCTGTCCTACGCAAGCCATGCACCAGTTACATGTCTCAGCTGGGACCCTAGAGGGCGCCTTCTTGTTTCCGCTTCACCCAGAGACACGGCAATACTGGTATGGTGTGATGTGTGTAGGGTGTCAACCACAGAATAGCTGTATTGAATGCGCTGTTCTTAAATGTTAATATCAGATAAGAATATCAAAATTTCAGTAAAGCACTTAAAGGTCTGCCTTGTTTTGAGATTTTGCTGGAAAAGATTTTATGAATCTAATGCAACATGAAAAGGATATTTTGTTTGTGGATTTTGTTTGCTCAGTTGTTTCATATTTACATCTTGAGTAGTCCGCATTTTCGATATTCTCATTGAGTATCTGTTTGAGTGGCTAATTTTTAGAGTGAGCATATGATATTAGCCAAATGCAAAAAAAACAAACAAACAAGCTAGAAAAGCACTCTTAGAGCGCAGACTTCCGCCAAGCAGGTACTGTCCACCGATGATCTTGCTCTTCCATGGAGATCAGGGATTTCTATCCACTGAAAATTTGCCCGATTTCCCAATATAGAAGCCTTTGCTACGTCATAAACCCTCAGCTGTGCGGCACGCCTCGTCCTGGCAGAAACTAGAGCACGCACTTTAGTGTGCGTATGAAAATCTCAAAAAATGCGCAGCTTGAATTCCCGAGTCCATTGACCCTACCTGCCAAAATGTAGAAAATCCGTCATAAAATCCATAAAAATTTCCGGATCACTACCAAAATTTAATCGTTCGTTCCTTGCGTCATCCTCAACCTTTTCTGCAAGTTTCATTCCAATCCGTCCACAACTTTTTTGAGTTATTTTGCACATGGACAAACAAACAAACAAACAAACCAATGGTAATGAAAACACAACCTCCTCCCTTGGCAGAGGTAAAAATGTGTAATTGTGACCCGCTACAACAAAAAGGTCCTAAAGTCGCGCACGGTCGAAGCCGTGAAAATCGAGTTTGAAGTCAGAGCATTAAAATTGGTCAAAACTTACGATTTTCTGATTTTGATATATTATTGGAGTCTAACATGTCTTCTATCATCTGTCGAAATTTTGAAGCAAAATGATCAAAGGAAAGACCAAAAAATAGCGTTTTTCTGAGCCATGTTCTTTGGCGTTTCAACGAAGCAGAAACTGGTTCGAAAATTTGGATTGAGCGCCACAGATAGGTTCCGCCCCTAACAACGACCAGAGTGATCTCATTGGTCAGTTTGCTGCTTGCTGCTAACCGAAGCGTGAAGCTCGCACACTGCCCAGTCGACTGGTGCGTGCGGGCAGGGTGCGCTATGCTCAGCTGCTTCTCACATCCTGGTCACTGATTGGTTGGTGAGGAGACCGCCGACGCTGATGTGCTTGAATGAACTCTTCGGGGGTTGCTAGGGCTTACCTTCTATTGTCTAGAGGTGAAAACTGACTTGCGTGTCTGTTGATCGCGATTGCGTCGAAAGGAAGACTTTTAGGCCGCTTTTCTCGAAACAGTGATTTTCCAGACGTCTCGACATGCTCTCTTTTAAACATCGATATCTCCGCAGCCGATCATTTTTATAAAATGTGTTATATATCAATCTAAAGCAGAAAGATTAGGGGATTACATCGTGCAATTTTCAAATAATCGACCTCGCCCGACTTTAGGATCATTTTGTTGTAGCGGGTCACAATTTTTCAAATTTGAGAAATCTATAAGTCATCTCTAAATTTATGCATTGTGTATGTGTGGTGCTGTCATGTCACAAGGTGGAGAAGTTATTTCCTCTGTTACTATTATTTTATGGTGTGTACATTAAATGGATTGTGCTGCCCTATATACTGTATAAGCTGTTCTTTTTGCGAGGGTTTAATTTAAAGGTCTCCATGCACTGTGTTAATAGAGCATTAACGTAAGGCCAAAAAAAAAAATTGTTGTATTGGCGTAACCCGCGCGACCCTAAAAAAAACCCCGACCCTGAACTTTTCAAAAAAAAAGAAAAAAGAAGGAAATACATCGTTTTTACTGAGAGAGGGCGCGATACGGGTTTGCAAATTATTAAAAACAACAACAACAGCAACAGCTGGTGTCGGAAAATGGCCGCGCAATACAGCGTGTCGGCAACCGGCATGTCCAGCAAGTCCAGTTCGAAGATTTTATTTGATATTATTTGGAGAATCGATTTGTCTGTGGCGCTGAGTGATTTAGCCCAGGAATTTGTTCGTTCATATTCTGACCGGTATGTCGTGACGGCTGTTAAAGTGGGGAAGGCGGAAACAGGTCCGTTCAAAGATGTCCTGCTGTCCGACCAGAGTGCCATTCTGTTGGATATGGGGTACCGGTATATGTGACCCGCTACAACAAAAGGAACCTAAAGTCGCTGACGGGCGAGCCGATAAAATCAAGTTTGAAGTCAGATCACCAAAATCTGTCAAAACGTTCGGATTTCTGTTTTTAACATAATTGTGTAGTCTAATGTATTTTCTATCATCTGCCGAAAATTCGAAGCTAAATGATCAAAGGAAAGGCCCGAAAATAGCATTTTCTGGGCCATGCTTGGCTCGCCCGTCAGCGACTTTAGGATCCTTTTGTTGTAGCGGGTCACATGGTTTGCTACTACGAATATGTTGGAGGCGAAGAAGTGCCGGTCGCGCCAGTACAAAACGCTCTATCCGTGTTGATGGCTTCACCAGCGAGATTGGCGAGTTCTGTTCTTCCCAAGAAGAAGACACGTAGCTCTGGGATTGCTGATGGTGGACTTTCAGCATACGACACCTTAAACCCCCCCCCCCCTTCATAAATTTCTAAGGACAAATCTTCCGTAGATAGACGTTGAAAATGGGAACACGCATGCGGTCTCCTATGGGTTCGAATGGGGGGCCAGGGTGTTTTTCCATGTCCAAAATATGATTCTCTTTTAATATTTATTGCTTTTAAATCGGTGATACAACAAACTTTGGATGCAACAGACCCTCTCTATTGAATGGGGTTTTGTTAAATATGAGTTTTACACGTAAAATACAGGTAGCAAAAAAAAAATAAATAAAAAAAAAACAAAATCCGCCCGCCCGACCTTATTTGAAAATCTCATGTTACGCCAATACAACATTTTTTTTTTTTTGTGCCTAAGCGTCAGCGTCGATTCGCAAAAACAACATTGCGCGAAAATGTCTATGACCTCGTTATTCGTGAAAATATCTGTACGCGAAAATAACAGCGTATACAGTAACTCGTCTTTAACCCATTCCACAGCCCAAGCACATACCTGCCAGCTATTCCTATCTGATAGGAATATTCCAGTGGGTTTATGTTTGTGTGTTTGTTTGCTGTTGTTTTCAGGAAAGGAGAAGCTCTATAATACTTTGTTTTCCCAATTGTTATGAACACCTGTAAATTTTTCTTTTGTAGGTGATGTGTGAGAATTCCTATCCTTCAAATGAGTTTCTCCCATTTCTTCCTAATTATTGAATTTCAGGGGTAACAGGTATGCAAGCATGAGGTTACCTGTAATTCACCATATAACTTCCATTTTCTGTCTGCCAATTTAGAAAAAAAAACCCAGCAAAAGCAAAAAACAAAAAACAAAACAAAACAAAACAATGAAAAGAAAGAGCAAGCCAAGAATCATGGAGATAGCATCTATCACAATACTCTCAATGATCTTCCCCTCCCTAGGTTTGGGATGTGCCAAGGGAGTCATGTGTACCCCTCAGAAGGGCTGGAGGAGGGGGCGGGGCACTACTCAGGTACTCCCCGGACAGCTCCAAGCTCTTTGCATCGTCGCCATCACAAGTTTTTAGGTGAAATGCTAAGTAGGTCTGGTGTAAAGACTAAGTTTCAGGCTTCGAGCCTTAGCATTGAAACAAGATATGCTCATGGTGCTGCTATCTTTCTGAAGCATTTGTCAACCACAGTGCCTCATCTCTTTCTTACAAGGTAGTTTTATAGGTGAAAGAACCATTTGCTCATGAGGGAAAACTATTTTCAGACTTGAACATATTGAAAAAACAAATATACGAGTACTGCAGCTCTGGTGCTGAATCACATTGTCAACCACAGTATCTATTGTCGTAAGTGCCTTCATGCTCTGAACCTTTCCCTATTAGTTTTACTTTACTTTTAATCAAAGTTCAGCTGTATTATAAAAAATGACATATATCTGTTCTAATCTGACAACTAAAAAGCCCAGCATATCAGCCCACAGATTTTGGTTCTTTCCATACAAGAAGCCATAAAAAAAGGTATTATCCGTTAACTTATAAAAGTTTGTACTTAATACGTAAGATTTCATTTCCTGATGATTTTCATGTCTAAAAGTTCAGAATATTTACCCTATACTTACATGTTGATTAGTAATTTCAGTGATGTGCACCTTTTTGCCTAGTAATATTTACTGGAACTGCAAGCCATTCTAATTGGCAGTAAGAGGTATGTGCAAATACATCCTGAAAATCACAATATTAAAGCATGTGTGCAGTATTGATGTAGTGACATGAGGTAATAAGACATCTTTGCGGTCACTGCAGTGTGATTTTCCTGTCAGTTACCAATCCAAAGGCTGAATCTCATTGTGAGAACTTCTCTCTGTTTTTATACTGCCTGTGGTCAGAGTGTGGGAGACAAAGTCGTGGTCATGTGAGAAGTGGACGCAGCTCTCGGGACGATGCCAGAGCGCCTGCTGGAGCCCTAATGGACGCTTCCTCCTCTTCTGCACCGAGGGCGAGCCAGCCATCTTCTGTCTCAACTTCCTCCACAGCGCAGGCAAGACGGGTGGAGCGGAGAACGCCATCAAGTGTGCCGACACGTCTGAGGTCACCATGATGTGTGGGGACCAGGAAGTCAGGTGATTATGATATCACAATCAGAGATCAGAGCACCATAGTACTCCCAGTAATCTTTTGCTTTTGTTTGTTTCTTCCTTTTTTGTTTGTAAGTAGTTGTAGCACTCTGTATTTTTTTTTATTATTTCTGACTGTTTCATGACTGTTGGGGAGTCTCCTGCATGCTGTGTGCTTTATAAAGAATTTTTTTGGGGTAAGGTCGCAAAACCCTTCAAATTCAGTTATGTAGTTCTTGATGGAAAAAAAAAAAAAAATGAAGTGTAACATGGTCATTGATGCCCCTTCAAGTTTTGATGAGCATATTTCTATAATCTTTATTGTAATGAATAGGGGCTTTGATGATGATACAAAGTATCTGTAGATCCCCCCCCCCCCATGCCTCCTATACTTCAATACCTATCATGAATTCTGCCCCAGAAACTTATTTCAGCCTGTTTTCCATGATGCAAATGGGTACAAGGAAACTTTCGTATGTTCTATCTTTTGTCAGTTCTTCTGAAACTGAACGTGTCAGAAAGACTTGCTTCTTTCAAAATAGATGAATGATTGAATTTGTGATGCTTAAATGCAGCATAAAGTCAAATTCTGAATAATCAATCATTTTATGTCTCCATTTTAAATATTGGGTAGGATTGGAGGCTTGATTCAAGACATGGTGTGGAACTGTACGGGCGAGAGACTCGCTGTCCTCTTCAAGGCAAACAGAGAGACAGAGAATAGCGGGGATCTCATTGCTATCTTCAACACCAGACTCACTCCAACATTGCAACTCATACCAAGGTAGGCATGCACGGAGGACGTTTCACTGTTAGTGTGAATATGTTTGAGTTATACACATTTCCTTTGTTTTGTGCCAGTAAGGAAACAGTCCTGTAAGAATTAGAAAGAGTAGTTGCTACTGTAGGTAGTTGTTCCGAGCAATGGACTTTGGGCATGAGGAATGTTTTTTCGGTCGTAGTGAAACTGGCACTGAATGCATTTGCAACTACTGTGTTGGCTGTAGATGTTAGTGGAGATGCGATGAAGGGTTGATCTGGTTTCCACAGTGATGATTTTGTTGACTGGTCTTTACTCTTCACTATCTGTATGTCATGACTTACCAATTGTGTGTTGGAAATAAAGTCAAAGTGTACACCCTATGTGTGCAATGTGTTTTAAGGGTGAGCCCCAATGAATGTCAGCAGATGTGAACTATCGTGCTCAACACATAAGTATTCCAGTTGATTAGTAGCTACTTAACCTTCTCAGAGCCACCATTCCAAATTGCTACTGGCATTATACATAGACGTGTTCATTACATTGTTTACAAGTGAATGGTTGGCCAAAGTGTAGAAGATTAGGAAAAAGCTCATATTTTAGCTTTTCAAATATAGCACAGTGCCATGGGCATAGATGGCTAGCAAACTACATCTGTTCAGTGATATTTGGTTAGTTTGAAAACAGTATCCCTCTGAATCTGACATGTTTTTGAAGTCTATGCACAAAAATTGAGAAAAAGAGAAAAGAAATGAAGATGGAATTAATGTAGCAGACACATATCAAGATTCATTTCTGGTCATATGCAATTCTCTCCCATATTTGCGTTTAATGTAGGGTTACAGGATTTCTGAGTCTCCCCCTACTTTCAGTATGTACTGAATTATTAGTGCAACCATAGTATTAACGTAGTATCCCATTGGCATTCAGATTCAATCAATGTCAATTATTTTCATATGACCATATTTGACTGTACAGTGGCTTCATCCGTGGAGAACCAGGAGAGATTCCAGAACTCATCTCCTTCAAGCCAGGATTCCAACATGGAGCTCTCCTCACCATTGTGAGTTTGATATTCCTCTTATTCTGCTCCAGGTTTTACCAGCCTGATCATAATGATCATGATATTGATGATCAATGTCAGTATGATCATGTCATATTTGGTTTCATCACTGTAGTTACTGCAACTGTTTCCTGCAGCATTCTTGCTTTTATTACTGTTATTACCGTAATGGTGCCATAAATGTTCCTGTTAGTAATTGATAATATCAAATGATAAATCTAAAACCAGTAAACTTGGTCATTTGATTGCTGATATTGTTTGACAGGATGTTGCTATAATCACCATTTCTTAAACATATCAACTATAATTTTGGATGGAAAACTTTCATCAGAATGTGACTGAGGGTAAAATGCACAATTCCCAATATATGTGAAGGGGCGGATCCAGGAATTCCGTAAAGAGGGGGCGTGTTTACTAAATTAAAGGGGGGGGGGGGCGCACGCACCCCTCCCCCAATTTTTTTTCTTTTTATTTCTTTTGTTTCAACAAAAAATAAAGGGGGGGCATGCGCCGGTTGCGGTCCTCCCTGGATCCGCCCCTGTATGTGTATATTTTTTAAATCAGGTAGACAGATATGAAGTGGCACAAACATACTAGTATGTGATTATGCTGAATTACTTTTAAACAGTGTACTGCAGAAGGAACCAGTAGAGCTACAGATATTTTGAGATACTTAACCCTATTCTAACTGGGGGGGGGGGTCAAATTGACCCCCCCCTCGACGTTTCGCGCCACGATTCCGCAACGCGCAAAGATTTTGCCGCGTCGTTTCATGACTTTTTTCATTGAAGTCTCCCGCATATTTTGAGACCAAATTTGCGACGTCTGGGTACACCGTTCTGAAGTTATGCAATGTTTTGCATATGCATGTCAACCCAAAAACCGCTCGAATTCATGATTTCGTGTGCAAATCCAATGCAAACTGTGTTTTTTTGTTTAATTGATATAAATTAGATTATTTCAACTTTTAACCATTGAAATAAATCAATTCTAATGTAGATAAGCTTGAAAAAGTGCCTCCAACAAATTTTGGCAAAAAACAATAGAAAACAAAAGATCGAAAAAACAATAAAATACATAAGAAATTAACAAAACAATAAAAAACAAAAGAAAATGATTTTGATTGTGCTATTTTTTTTACAAGAAAATTGTTTTAATGTGTCTTGAGGAACTCTGACACAAAAATTTAATAATCCTTCAGTCTTTTTGATGGAGTTATAGGTGAAAATATGATTTCATGCGTTAATTTGCATAATTAATTTATCAAAAAATATGAAATCAACATTTTTCTACTGTATGACCATGTAATCTTGTAGTTGACATCCGGCTCTATGTTCAGGCAAAATTTTGCGGCGATCGCATGATCGGCGGCCGAGATCTGAAGGGGGGGTCAAATTGACCCCCCCCCCCCCCGTAAAAACTTGGTCTCAAATAGCCCAGTTAGAATAGGGTTAAATCTCTTGTTTTCAAAATGATCTGATTGTCAGTGTATCTGCCTCAAGTCAGTTTCTTTTTCATAATTGTGTTTTCTTCATCATGCTGTATGCTGCATAATACACATATGACTGTTCTGTGAAAAACACAACCCAATCTCAGACTCTTCTTTGCTGCATTTTTATTGACTGTTTTAAATCCTGACACTCTATCCCACCGCATGCTGTCATGTTTTACAGTGCTGGCAGAGTGGCAAGGTGACCTTTGTACCCCTATTCTTCATCCCGTCTGCTGCCCTCGCTGACAACCAGGCGATACCGGCTTCCTTTGGCAGCAAGACCACACCCCTCCCTCAGGAACTCTTCTCTGTCAAGGACTGAATGTGGCCCCAGAGAGGGAGAGAGAGGAAAACAAACAAACAAAACAATTCTGTCTGTCTTTCCATCTGTTTGTCCGTGTGCCCTGTCTCCCACAGCTGCTCACCTTTCTTCATTTCCATAAAACAACAGCATGAAACCTATACCCTCATAAGATTTAAGTTAACATGGGGGTAGTTGCACAGGGCTTGCAATCAAATCACACACAAGCAACCCGCATTCTTGTTTTTTCCTGCTGGTAGATACCAGTCCTTCAGTGGTTATGATCCTCAGCCCACATCCTGTTAGTTTTGGTGCAAAATGTCATCATCATGTATCTGAATTGTAGAGCTGTGCTTGATGAATGTCAAAGTAGAGATCCTAGTAAGTATATTAAAGTGGACTCCCGTTATAGCGAAGTCCTCAGAACAGGCAGTTTTCTTTTGTTATATTGAAATTTCACTGTTACCGAACAAATAAACAGTGAAAATACATAGAGTGGATATTGTTGCAGCCTGAATTTTTACTTCGTTGTAACCGGAATTTTGTTACAACCTTGTTCATTATAACGGGAGTGCACTGTAACACTTTTCCACTTTGAGTCAAAGCTTAAAGATTGTTAGTAAAGATAAATGTGAAAAAAGCAAATTTGTGAAACTCAAGAGAGTGCTTGAACCACTGGATCTCTTGTTCTTATGGTCTAATTTCATCATGTTAATAATAATAATACATTACATTTGTAATGCGCTTAATAAATGTTTCTAAGCGCACAGGGAAAAGATGAAAGGAAAGATGAAAAATGAGGGAAAACAGACGGGTCAAAACACAAGTAAGAATAACATGACATAAATCAATGTGTACCAGTAATTAAACACATACAATAATTGAATTACACTCAGCACATTAACTTATGGAAGAAATCAATGTGGGAAAAGATGAGTTTTAAGAAATGATTCTACTGATGGGGCTTGTCATATATGAATGGGTAGATTGTTCCAAAGCTTGGGTGCAATAACTGCGAATGAGCGTTCTCCGTAGCGTGTCTTAGTGCGAGGTAACAGTTGAAGATGGGCAGTATTGGTGACAGTAGTTTGGTGATGATTTGTTCCTTTATTTTACACTCAAATGCACTTATTTGTCATATATTATTTTGCTACAGAATTTCAAAACAGGAAAAAGGTAGAACAATATTATCTAAAACATACTACAGTGGATTCCCGTCATAATGAAGTCCTCGGAACCGGCAGTTTTCTTTCATTACATCGAAATTTTGTTATAACCAAACAAATAAACAATAAAAGTACACGGAGCCGATAATGTTGCGGCTTGAAATTTTACTTCATTGTAATCAGAATTTCGTTATAATTGTGTTCGTTATTACGGAGTGCACTGTATTCTAAAGATTATGACATTGACATGTATCTGGGGAAAACAGGATGAATAATTTTTTAAGTTTCCTTTGGTGTGCACTGCCAGCATTTCACAACCAGGAAGCTTAATATTTGCATTTCGTGCAGTTTATCAATCAATCTGACTTGTTGAAGAGTACAACAAACATAAGACAGAAACAAAGCCTGAGGACAGTTGTTTGAAGTAGACTTTAGAAAAGTCAATTCCATATTACAAAGCATGATGAGACTCTGTAATGAATGGATGCAGGATTATAAGGATGGATATATTACATTATACACTGTAGTATAGAAGGACTCATTTCTAGGAACCACTCAGACATCTTAAAGAGCAATTCTGCATTAATAGTTGAAAGTCAGTCTGAAAAGGAAGAGTAAAATTCATTAGGCACAGTAGTGAGAATTTGATCAAAATCAGATAAAACTTTTACAGAAGTTGTGAAATTTAAAAAATTGTGATCATTACTTTGAGGATATTCCAAGAGGAATAACACTATTAGTTTATACATGTATGTGTACTTGTATTGCAGAAAATTGGACTTTGCCATTTTTTTTTTTTTTTTTTTTTGAGGGGGGGGGTTGTTTTTGTTTGTTTTTGTTTTTGTTTTTTGTGGAAAATAATTATCATATGGAAAAATTTGTTAGAGGATGACATCATCACCTCACTCATTTGCATATTCATATCAACTGTCAAAGGAATGCCTGGCAAAAATTAGCAAAACTTCTTATCTCCAGTAAGTCCCTATTTTTTATCAAATTTTGTCAAATGTTCACTGTTCTGCTTATCAAACCTTACTTTCCTTTCAGACTAACTTAAATCTTGTCCAGAATTGCCTTTTGCTCATGGTAATCTTCAAGTTACTGAGGAGGGGGGAAACAATGCACGTGAAAGATGGCATGCAAGATGACGTACCAATAATGCAAGTGGCCCTGAATTTTAGATGGTTTGCGTGAACATTGCCGCACTGTGTACCCTCCTCTTGTCTTACATTTCACTATTTATACTAAAGGCAATAAAGTGCTTCGGGTAGATTGTTCACAGGGGTTCTATGTCAGCCATGCCATGCTCTATCATTGTACATGTACCAGCCATGAGAGCCTTATAAACATGTTCATGTCAAAGTCAGTTTTAAACTGAAAATGTACAGGATATAAATTTTGGCAATTTTGTTGTGAAAAATTGTGTTTTCTTGGTTATTGTGTTTTTCTGTGTGATTGTTTGATTGCTTGTGGGGTTGGTATTCTTATGTGCCAAGTATAAATTGTGATACATGTAATTGTACAATATATTTTCATTGAGGGTTATAGTAAAGTTTCTAACTTTGCTATGATTGACTGTACTTAAGGTAAGAAGTAGGACACAGCCACAGCACAGAACAAAGAGACTCAAAAACAAACAAGGACATTACATATATTTCTTGGGGGACGAGTTGGGTTTGTATTCAACTGATTGTAGTGCAGTGGACAAGGATTATATGGAGAATTAATGTAGCCTGGTAATAAACTCATTTTTTTCCTATCCCAACAGTCAGGAAGGCTTTCATGAATTTAACATTATTCCCTTTTGGCTGGGTCGGGTTGATTTCTCTCTGTTTAAGCCTTTGTATGCTCTAGGCACAGAAACACCCATAGCCTTATACATACTGCCTGACGTCCCTGGCATAGAAGGGGTTAAAACAGTCAAATTGGACATGGAGTGGTACTAACAATTTTAAATGCCCACAGATGATTGGTTTGTGCATAGTTGCTACCATGGTAACTGCAATCAATTTCAAGGTTGCCCTCATGATACGATACCTTGCCATGAGTTGTGCAGGTGGATACAGAATTTACTCAGTCTTCTGTAGGCTTTCTAACCCACACTGTAACATGCATCCTGTCATAAAATATTTTTATGGGTAAAATGCAGACAAGCTCTACTTCAAAAGTAGCAATTTTTAAAGCTCTCATTTTACAATGTTTCCACAGTTCTTATATGTCTGGTAAAACCCATATGAGGGTACTCTGACTGCATGCAAAGGGTACCATGCAAATTACCTCCGACAGAGAGGCTGTTGAGCTTGCATGGGCATTCTCTTACTTTAGCTTTAGTGTTACTTCAAGCTACAAGAGTAGCTTAAAGTAACACTTCACTCCAGATTCAAACTACATCGTAACTATGAAGAATAAGAAAATAGATTTAGTTAAACAGCACAGTAGAACTTTCAAAAAGATTGCATATGTGTATATTCAAAGATAAGGAAGTTTTGCAATGTCACATGTTGCTACAAAACTGATATTGTTCATGACCATTTGCATGGAAATGAATGTGATGTCATCACTTCACAAACCAATAGCAAGATTCTTCAGCATGTCATTCGGGGTGCATACTTTGTACTTGTACAGTCAGCTTTGCCCGAGGTGACTTCACCCAAGTTGTAAACTACAGGCGAAATTGAAGAAAAATGTTTATTCGAAAGGACGTAAACATCCTGATTCTATTGTGTATGTTGAAATTCATGTAAATCATAAGAAATTTTCACTGGTCACTTTGGATTCTACTTGGACAAGGTTGATTGTATTTGGGTTGTAGAGACAGCAGTACTTGTGCCTGTTACGAGCATGTCATGGTTGGCCTACATGCTTGTACACCATACATGTTTCTCACTTTTCTTCACAGTGTATGCTTACCCAGAACCAATCTAAAGTTGATGTATGGTGTATACACAAACTAAACTGCAGGAGCACAACAATACGCTACAGCAAAGTGACACATACAAGCAAATAAAAAAAAACAACAACTAAAATTCAATTTCTTTTGAGCTTTATGTATCAATTTTATTTTTATACACCTATCAAATTTTATGAGTATATAATATTGAGCTAAAATGTTCAAGAATGAGTACAAATTGTAATAATGTAGCAACAAGGCGAATATTTCAAAATAAAGTGCAGTTTACAATCAAACATAAATGTAAAATAGCATGGCACCACAAGGCAAAGCAAAGAACATTTCTTCAAAACAGCTGGAAGAGAAAAAAAAAATGAACATTATCAATTTCAATGTGCACTTGATTTCAGTTCTAAAAGAATCTCATACAAAAAAAAACACACAAAACAAACAAAAATGGAAGTTATGCTCAGAATTCATAATTACAAGTGATATACCAAAAATAGCTCTTGAAATTACACAAAAATTCTAAAATTAAACGGAATCACACACTTGATCAAGACAAACTTCTCCACTTTATCACTCTGAGGTAGCTATTTGCTGAAAACAGAGATTGGTCTCATTGACAAAGGAATGATTACAAAATAATTCAAGCATGATATGAAAAGCTCATCACAAACTTGTACAGAATTTAACTATTCATTGACATCAAGATACAGTATTCAAAACTATAGTCGACCTTGAGTAAACAGAATAATCTGACCAATAAAAATTTGCAGAAATTAGCTAGGGCAAGCTGACACAACTTCTTTCAACAACACATGGCTGTATATTATATATACTGGTACAGGGACATTGAGCAGCATGTCACTTTAAAAAGCAAAAAAAGACAGGGTTTTTTTTTTAATGAAAACAGCGTGAAATATCAATGGTTCACACATGTATAAAGAGATATCAGTACAGCTGTATGTCTCCAATGCGGCATGCAAAGGCATGGATGTATCTATTTCTTTTCTGCACAAAGATTATAATGGGGAGAGCGAGGCTTTCTACTGTCTTCAATATGATTCAGGTCCAACACCTGACTGCAGTGGATGGTGGCTGGAGTTTCCCCTGGGATGCAACTCCTGAAGTAACAAATTGTTGCCAAGTTTGAGTTATCACTACCTGTCGTCAAGTGTTGTTTTGCAGCATCCATTGTGCATGGAGTGTTTGTCCATGTTTAATTGAGGAAGGGTCAATCCCTCGGGACTTTCAAAAACACCAGACCGATAGGTGAGACAGTCATTTTTTTATGCCGGAACACACTAGCAAGTGACCCTCTGTCCATAACTTTCGCATCACCCCATACCTCATCTCTTCCTCTGCCATCACGTGTCTATTTTTGACCACGCTTTCTCGTGGCACGAAAAGGAGGCACAAATAAACTCCTCTTTTAATAATTTCCTTTCCTTGCACTGGTCAATCAGCGAAAGTCATTAGAAAGGACCCTTTTTTCTTATTTCAATCAAATTACGCATGACACTTCAGCAAAAAATATTTTCATCAAGTGAAGAGGTGTGCATATCATGCACATACATAGTTATGTAATTGATGGAAATAATAATGGCTTGCCTTATCATAGTTTCTTCTCGGCAACGTTCTCACAGGTGGGAGAGAGATAACCATATATGATTCACACTAAATGAAACGAACCTACATAACACTCAAATTTAAAGAGGTTCCTGAATTACTACATCTACGTTAGCAGAAAGCAATAAACACACAAATAAATCAATATCTATCTGAGCTTCAGTGGTTCATTAATTGTGCTGTGATGGCAAGATCAAGTACTGTGGAAATAATGACTGTTCCCCCATTTGAACAATACACCATACCAGCACATACACCACCACTTAATCCACTCCAAATTAATTCTCCAAAATGTGTCTTTTTTTTTTTCAAAACAAATGGACATTTAGTGCTTCACATTATGGACATTAATAAACACTTGTGTGCTTCAGGGCTCTTTACACAGCAATAAAGACTTGCGGTTTATATCAAGGTTTCATTAAATCACAATGACTACTCATGTATTTAGCAAATTTGTCAAATTATCACTTTCTAATCTTGTATGTCCTGTCCTAAAGCTCTGTTTCACATAGTTGCTAACAATTGCAAAATAAATGAAATCAGTTAGTTTCCATGGTTCCAGAACAGTTGGCTAACAATAAATCATCTATCGCTATTTTATTCATCACTTAAAGAGAGTAATTTCAAAATGTTATCGACATTCCACACAGATAAGTTGCCAGCAGTAATGAGAGACATGTCGATAACCACTCATCCTGATTTCTTTCTTCTTTTTTTTTTTTTTTTTTTTTTTGGAGGGGGGGGGGGGGGAGAGTATTGACATACAGCGTGACAGATCACATGACAGAGAAAGTTTGTGGATGCAGCAGATCACCAGACTGATCATCAGATTGGACAGTCAGTTTGTTTGGGTCAGTGGCATTGCAATTCATGTATCTATGTCCCTGTCACAGCTTAAAGCCACAAGAATACAGCAACCCTGAGACAACCCAGAATCCAACTGATACAACTGAAGAGCATTTATACCCAGAATCAATGAATACCAGAGTTTCAAGTGACACATCTATAATGCATCACTGTGCTGGCAAATGGATTCACACACAGGCAAAAGGATCATTGCCAAAACATCACACAGGGGTTTGAATTCCAACAAAACAATGCTCATTATAGCTTATGACAATCTACAGCTAGTGCATGTAACATGTTTTACATTTAGAGGAAAGTCTTGGTTTGATGGGTTACCACACTTCTAGAAAGTTTTCCATCTCAAGGTCAAATGCAAAGTGTGAAGGCATTGTTGCCTCAAGCAACACTTTGTGGCAAAGGCATCAAAACTGGACTTTTCCACTTCTGACTGATAAACTTCTGTAGCAGATGGGGGGGGGGGGGTGTCCCTCCCCCGTGATATGTTATAGTGGGAACAACTGAAGATCTTAGCACTAGATCCTCAAATGAAAAAAAAAAAAGAAACACAAAACTATAGGGCCTTCATTTGAATATCTTGGCAAACTAACCAAATTAGTATCAACACTTTTTTCCCCTTCACCCCACAGAAACTAAGCCACGATATGAATTACAAATATCACCAAAAAACACCATTGGCGTGAATATACCCGGGACCAATACTTTACTCGTTATCACACGGAGCTTCGCTTTTTGTTCATGGGATATCGTTTCTGCCTTGCGAGGCTTTCTGGTTTCACACATGCACCTGCTGAGACATTGTGTGGGTGGTCCATTGGGGCAGTTATGGTGTCTGCCACAAGTCCCATCTTGGGAAATTTGATGAACAGGGTGCTGGCAGAGCCTGTGAAATTCATCAGCTCTGCATTCTCCAAAAGGTCATGTGTAAGTTTCATGACCTTAAAGCATACTTTCAAGATAATCATTGAATATTAAAGGAAATTGAAGTCCTTAGTACAGGCATAAGGAGTAATGGAACCTTTTCTTCCCATTGTTGTGGATCAATCTGCTTCCTTTTTCCTTCTTTTTTTTTTCTATTTTCAGTTGCACAGAATGTCTCCATGGCACTTTTGCCATTATAGTCCTTCCAGAGTGCACAATGAAATTGTAAAAAAATACAAATTTTGCCAAGTGTGTGTTTGGGTTCAATACGCATACATCCTCCTTGATGATCTAATGTACACATATGATACATAATCATCAATAATAAGGAAGACGTCTGATATACCCTTTTTTTTAAGATACATAACTTGCGATATTACAAGTTGTCCAAAATTCACCACAAAGCATTGATTTTTTTCCCCATGGAAAATGAAGGAAAAAACGTCTACAAATACCTGTACATCATAAGATTACATTATATAATAGAAAGAAACAGAAAAATTGTGATCCACAAGTAATATCACGCACACACACTACCCTGTCAATCATTGCCATGTGTATTCTCATAATGCTGTGCCAAGGTTCATTGATTGTAGCAGACACTCCAAATTTAGTATAAGAGTCATTATGTACTGATAGGTAAACATACAGCTATGACATTGCAAATACACAATCACTTACATATAGGTCACACATCCAATGCATAACGCTGCAATACTTCAAAATTACAAATGACATTAAGGTCAACAATGGCAATTATCTTACAAGATGTAAACAAAAAAAAGAAAAGAAAAAGGCAGGATATGCTTCAGCTAAAAATGCATCAGGGTGATGCTTTGTAATTGACTGTTTAACCCACCATGGCGAAAGGGTTTAATCAAGAAGTTAAATGGAATTGCTCCTAAGGGAAAAGAGGTAAAAACAGACAGACAAACAGATGCACACACACATTTTCAGACAGGAGCGCCAAGAAGGGAGAAAATGGGGGTAGATAAATTGATTGTTATGGAGAAAATGGAACACACTGATTTGATGTTCAAAGCACGATTGGGCTCAGTGTAGTGAGTAATCAACTTCCAGAATTCTGCTAAGTGTAGTTGAAGGTTGTTTGTGTTAGAGCACTGAATCAGCCAGGCCATTAGGGGAGAGCAACAGGGGTGGTTCAAACAAGGCTTGGGGAAATAAAATATTCATGGAGTAATCGCAGGAGTTACCTCGTCCAAATGGGTTTCTTAATGCAACACGTAGGTGGGGGTGGCTGCGTGCTTGACAAGTTCATCAAACATGCAGTCAAAAGACGAAGGCCGTGTGTCGTCAGCAGCCCCAACACTCTTTACACATCTCACAGCTGCACCTCCCTCTCTTCCATCTGTGTCAAAATACAACTGTACACTCATGATACAAGACCTCTGCTATTGAATAGATATGAACATCAGAAACAATGTTAACACACAAACAGGTGGACTTAAGTGGTCTACTAAAGACTAGAGCATCTATGATGCTGAACAACATAATTATACACATAAAAATTCTAGGCAAATATGGTGATGCATTTGTTCTGACAAAAACACAAAAATTCAAGTAGATTCTTGTAGTTCTTGTAGATAGCTACAAGTTCTTGTAGCTATTTAGGAGCTATAATAGTTCTTGTAGCTATTTAGTAGCTATAATAATTCTTGTAGCTACATGTATTTAGTTCAAGTAGTTCTTGTAGATAGCTCAAAGCTTGTGATGATGAAGAAAGCAATGGAATGTAGATTATGTGCATTCTCTGACATTGAATTTCGATCACTTTCTCTATAGAGATTCTTTCCAATAGATTATACATGTACTTTCAATATACACTTTCATATACATGTACTTAGGCACCTCTCTTTTTTATCACCATAGAAAAAAAAGTACTCTACTTTTCTACAAAATTAAATATACATGTAGTAGGGTCTGGCCTTGAAACATATTTGCAATATTTACATTTCAAAGTATCATTAAATGGTGTTACATCTTCAAAGTGCTCAAAGCTGATAACACCAGACCAGTGCTCGCTGCTGCATCGATCACAGCACAAGACCTTTATTGACCTCAAACACTGATTGAAGACTAATGGTACACCCTTCGATAGCCTGAATTCAAGGCAAATTAAAACTGTACCTGACCTGCCTTTCATGAACCTTCGATCAAAAAGTGCAACCTAAAGTGCATCTTATCAATTTGGCATTCTAGACTGCTGATGGGAAGGAATGCTTTAACCCAGGGGCCTAAAAAGATGATAAATGTGGAGCCATAGGAAAGACTTTTCACACAGAAGTAGCAGAATAAAAGATTCATGAGCCCAGCTGCCTAGGGACAGGCTGGCACAATAAGACATGTCTTCCCCCGATAATGTACTCATGCTGAAGCAAAGAAAAATGGTGGTGCCTCACTCTTTATACAGCATAATGGGGCTCATTGAAAAAAAAAAAGTGAGAGCCGAAACAACAAGAAAATAATAACCTTTGTGGCAAAGGACATCTACATCCAGAATATTTGTTAAATTGAGATGGCCTACAAAATACAGAAGTCAAAATGCAGGGATAACATGACATGATAGTTTATAGTGGTGTAAACATCATGGTGTATAGTGTTTCACGTAACTGCTTTAATACTGGCAAATACAGTCAACCTCGCCTAAGTCTATTTCTGAGTCTAAATCTATTTGGACTGAAGAAATAGCTTCGACTTAGAGAAAATTTGACTTATGAGGGATTAAAATCAATACAATATAAAGAGAAGAGGGTTTGAAAAGACCTTCAACTTAGGCGATTATTCGACTTATGGGAGGTCCACTTAAGCAAGGTTGCCTGTATTGCAACACTTTTTCAAATATTTTATGGTGAGGGCTCTTCCACCACGGTGGCAATTAGAAAAAATAACACCATACATGTCTATGATTACACCACATCTTGCATGTGGGCCCAAGGAAGTACATTGACTGCCTATCATCAATTACAGGTGAGACTCAGCGGCGTGCCTCAACGTGGAAAAACCATTCAGAAGTCTCACATGTGTACACCTTGCACTCTGTGGAAGGGTCAGTTAACTTTGACGAAATATTATTTTATGTTCACCCTGAGAGTGAACTGAACAAATAACAAACAAAAATATGTTCATGTCAGCATTAACTGATTGATGTACATGTATTAGGAAGAACTTCAGTCTCATACAAACATTATGCAACACTTGCATAAATAAAATCTTAAAGAACATTAAGATGACTAAGACAGTTATCATAAATAGAAGAAATAGGAGTGCACTGTAACATTAAGTGATGAAACAGCATTTATATAGCACCATTTATCTGTAGAAACATTCAAAGGTCAACTCCCACAGTGTGTCACGCATCATTCACAAAGTTGCTGGAAAAAAAAAAATAGGTCTCTACTTCAGATTTTAATAAAGGTATCGAGGTTGTTACAATTCCAAATGTTATTTGGTGATCCAAGTGTTATTTGGTGATCCAAGTGATGAAAAAAAAAAAAGCAAATCATATGTATAAAAATTGAAATGTCAAAAGTAAAGGTTACAAATATCAAAAAGGGACTTATCAATATCAACGGTTGCTCCCCCCCCCCCATTTTTTTTTTCTTTTTGGTGGCATATACACTTAATTGAAAATCAATGCTATTATTCCCCCTGGGTTATAGGTACAAACATTACACTAACCATACCAAAAAGAATTCTTGAACTTACTCTATTATGGGTTAAATGGATATATGACATGAGTGATTTAAAGCCACGACCAGCTTTACCACTAAAATTAGTCAATCACACCTGCATTTACTGCCATCCCAGCAGCTATTCATATATCTTTTCTGACATCTCAAAAGGCATATTTCTTGAGAAGTAAAATCAGATTGATTAAGGGTGAATACTTCTCATCATTTCTTGAATCCAGCTGTGAAGAATTACATCAACACTGAATATGATTCATGAGGCACTACCTTCATTTAATACAATTAAGGTAAAAAAATCTACAGTTATCACAACATGACCTGCTCAAAACCATTATTCCTGATTAGGACTGCCCATATTTCATTCACCATATGGATGTTCTGATGGTATACACAGTGCATACATTTATTAACATCAGCATGTATTGCAGAAAGAGTTTTTACTTTGGATGAAGAGTTTATGGAGTTAACTTATTCTTGCTTTGAACCCAGCAGTTTGATTGCTCAATGGCATATTATTAAAGGACAAGTTCACCTTCATAAACATAAGGATTGAGAGAATGTAGCAATATTAGCAGAACACATCATTGAAAGTTTGAGGAAAATCGGACAATCCGTTCAAAAGTTATGAATTTTTGAAGTTTTAATGCAGTAACCACTGGATGAGAAGACTACTGCATTGTATGAATAACTTAGATGTCACATGCGTACAATATAAGGAAAATACAAAGAGAATTTCACAAAATTTCATCTTTTGAAAAAAGTACACATTCCCTTGACTTGTTACCGACATATGTTAGGGGTAATATCATTCCCCCTGCCTTTAGAAAGAGGCAAGTCAAGTGGTCTTTTATTATGCGAAAAAAGTGAAAATATGTTGAATTTTCTTTACATTTTCTTTATACTGTTGTACGCATATGACTCACAAGCTGTAGTAGTCTCCTCATCCAGCGGTTCCAACACAAAAATTTTAAAAATTCACAACTTTTGCATCGATTGTCCAATTTTCCTCAAACTTTCACTGATGTGTTCTACTAATATTGCTGCATTCTCTCAATCCTTATGTTTATGAAGGTGAACTTGTCCTTTAATAATATTATAAAAAAAAAAAAAAAACACTGAACACAATGGTAAAGAAGATAAAGGCATTTGTGCTTTTAAAAACAAAGGTAACAAAACATGGGTCATTGAACTCTGGGAGACCAAGGAAGTGAACTTTTGATGCAGAGTTTATGGAGTGTATCTTATTCTTGCCTGAAAATAATGAACTGGCTATAACGAGTATTGGACCATGCTCACGATATTATTGATTCCTTTGAGTGAGATGATACCCATCACTTCCTGGGCTTTGTTTAACAATCCCACAATCCTCTGGCTCCCTTCTTCTATTTTTGGGTGATTGGCTCAAATGCCATAAGACTAGCCAAGCAGAGAATAAGTCTATTTGCACTTTAACCCACAGAATCCCAGAAACCCAATTCCTGTGGTTTGGTGCTGTATACTGCTATCCATGGGGAAGAGTGAAAAATCATCTTCCATTTCAGTAATTTACTATTCATTTCTTATATTTGTTTGTCTCAGTTGAAAAATATTCAGATGCTTTTTTAATGCTTACTCAGAAACTCAGGCAATTCAGAAATCCACACACTTCACCAATAATATAAAATCATTCCAGTGCCTCCCCAGTGGCAATTATCAGAAAGCTGATTACAAGACCCCTCCCCCCACAAGGGAAATACCAATGTTCATAGCACATTAACTTACAGTCCAATAACTAGCACCATGATATCGACAGTCTTCAGTCTGACAAGACAAACACGCACTGAACAAAAAAAAAAGACCCCTTCACACATAAAATATAATTCCTGCTATACAATAGGCATTCATCGCCAGACGACATTGAGCACAATACTGAATGCAACAAGCAAGAGTATGCAAGTGAACATGAAGTGCTTTGAGGATTAATCAAGCAGATACAGTAATTTGAGACAAGTTTCTCACACAAAGCCATGCTTGTGCAACAAAGTAATACCTCGAAATAACCCATCAGTGAGGGTTTCCTTAGTTGCAGAGATGATCAAGTTGAACCAAATTCATTTTGAGTGTCAATCATGGAATCAGCGATGGTGAATGATGGAATTAATTGACCTCATGAAGCAAGCAGCGGTCCGCGGCACGGCTCTAATTGATGGTCAATTCAATTGGCGTGCACCAATAATGGAGTGAGGGGGAGCCAATGCCACCCTAATGACCAAAACGTTTTCAGGTTCTTATCGATACACAGCCATTATGGCAATGATTATTGACAAACCCCCTCACATGCTGCGGCTGAGCTCGGCATATTTGTTAAGTATTGTTGACAAAATCAACGTCAATCAAGGTCAGAGTAAAAGCATTAAAAAAAAACAAAAAAATTGTTGAAGGATACCTGACCTGTTATGATAAATTCAAGTTAGATATATCAAATACATAGATAATGCGTAACTATGAATGAACCTTTAAAGATGGTAATATTAACTCTGTTGAACAGGAAAGAAAAATGTAATATACATTCCTTTTCAAATGAAATGAGTTGTATGAATATGTAGCATTGCAATGTGCAAACCTGAGCGTAAATGCAGTTCTTGTAGATTTAAGACAGTGCTAAGGAAATTTCAAAATTAGACCTTGCTGGTTTTAAATGGTAACAAAGGACTTCAAACTTCATAAACACATCAAGTTTAATGCTTAAAGGTAAACTACACTTTACATCAATGAACTATAGTTTAATATGAAATGAGATATGAAGTCTGTTTAATGCCCTCGATGATTGAAAATTATCATTACCTATTTTCTTAAATAGCATGCACTTTAGTAAACATATTATTCGCTCTTTAAGGCACTTATCTGGTCTGGTAAGAACAGTCACATGATCTACATTCTTCAGAAACTGAAAAGAGTCAGACATTTTGTGCTCTTTTGATATTAAAATGCATTGAAAATCCATGAAAACTGAAAAAAAAAAAATAAACCTGCATCAGTTAACACTTGTATTTTTTTGTATTTTTTTTTCACATTAAATTGATAAATTCTAGCAATAGATATCAAAGCATGGAAAGTGTGATATGAATCAAAGCAGTTTCATATGGAAAATTGTTTATTTAAAAGAAAGGGATTGGATTTCAAAAAAAGACACAAATATCTTCATTCAAAAGGTGCGGCAAAAAATGCTAGAAAGATGTGTGAGTGACAGGCAAGAGAAATGAGCACATAAAGAAGGAGATTATCATACAACAAAAATATTTCATCAAAACAAATTAGCTTACATTTCAAATGTTGGTATACAAACTTTAACAATAAGTCAAGGCAAGCATACAATTAAAGTCACTGATAGAGATTTCAGTGCTATCCACTGTAAGTATTATGCTGTGAGAACATTTTGGTACATATCAAACTTACTCCCAATATCTGATGACATAAAAAAAATGGAGAGATGACACTCACTTTAAAAGTTAGAAAAATTTATGTACTTCAGTGGTGTACAAAACACACAAAACAAAACAAACAAAAATCTGAAAAATAACATGCTGAGAATGAAGACAGTTTTATCTTAGCTAATGTACCAGTGGACACCCTTAATATGTTTTGCACAATGCAAATTATGATGCAGGAGTATTAAACAGCATGTCAGCAAATGGAGAGGAGATTAAAGAAGATACGACCAGGATACAAATAATCCCTTAATACCAAGGCCTCACAGAGAGTAATAATTTTGGTAAAACCTATACTGATTCGATAATTGTGCAAATCTAATCAGCTCGTCAGGTGAAAATGATATGGGCGTTATTAAAGGTACCTCAAACACTATCATGGCTTTTGTGGCAACTTAACACCCTTATCATTCTCGGCCGAAGAGCTTTCCTATGATTATATTTTTCCTTAAAGGGAAGGTAAACCCAAAGAGCAATGTGGACTGCGTGAAAGCAGCAACATTAGTAGAACACATCAGTGAAAGTTTGAGGAAAATCAGATAATCGATGCAAAAGTTATGAATTTTTAAAGTTTTGGTGTTGGAACCTCTGGATGAGGAGACTACTAGAGGTTATAACGTATGAGTGGACAACAATACAAAGAAAATATAAAGGAAATTCAACGAAACTTCATTTTTCCAGCATTATGAAAAGGCACTTGACTAACCGCTTTCAGAAAGCAGGGAGAATAATTGCTACCCTTAACATATGTCAGTATCAAGTTGATGGAATTTGTAATTTTCATAAAAATTGCATTTTTGTGGAATTTTCTTTATATTTTCTTTATATTGTTGTCCTCTCATACGTCATAACCGCGAGTAGTCTCCTCATCCAGCGGTTCCAACACCAAAACTTAAAAGATTCATAACTTTTGCATGGATCGTCCAATTTTCTTCAAACTTTCACAGATGTGTTTTAATAATTTTGCTGCTTTCACTCAATCCACATTACTTTTTGGGTTTGCCTTCCCTTTAAGTCAAAAAACCAACAGGTTGATATCAAGGCCTCTGTGTGGGGGAGCCATAGGAATGCTTTAGTTCACAAGTCAAAGTTGACAACAGATACTGACAGGGCTCTGATGTACAAGTGTAGAATGAGTTGCTCGGATCCCAGTACATTAAACTATACTTAACTGTCCCACTTTGGGACCACACGATTTACATTCCTGAGGTATGACTCATGGAAGGTGAGAAATCGAGTCGCCACATGGAATGCACTGAATACTTGATCTTATCAGTCTAATCATCATTCACTTGTAATGAAAAATACCAGAGGATGCATCATCTGCAAGAAGCTCATGAAATATTTCAAATGCTGCCCCTTGAGATATGCCTCAACCGCTGAGGTCTACTAGCACACACAAAAAAAAAACAAATAAATTGTGTCTTACAATAAAAAACACACACAACAACATACAGAGGTTGCCACTCTAGCCACATTCACACTGGAGTTATAGGTTTCTGCATCGCGATGCAGTGATTTCTCTGAGTGCTATTCACACAAGCAAATCATCATGAAACCTTCCATTAAAAAAAAAAAGTACGACCAACTTTCAAATCAAAATGTGCATTGTGAGAGTGACCAGTTTTTTGTGTCCACACACAAAAATAAAGGGTTTTCACATCATGCTGCGTATCAAAAATAAATGTTCAAAAAATGTTAATTTCGAGCGAACGCAAACAGGACTATCGGCGTGTAATTATAAAAGTCTGAGATGGCCTGTGTTTTCGCCATAAAAGTGTACTGGTAGATATTGTGTGGATGGAATCAGCACTGTGTTTTTCTATAACTGTAATTTTAATAGTTAGCTTGTCATTAGTGCAACTTCGCATGGTTGCCATTCTGTTCGATGACTGCTCCATTGGTCACCCCTCGTCTGTCCTTCTTTGCAGCGCTGGTCAAGAAGGTGTCCACCAGCCAATCACCGACAAGGATTCCAGTGAAGGGGCCAAGCCAGTAGACAAACAGGTGGGTGGGGACCTGGTGGTCATGGCAGCCCCACCCAAGGGCAAACCCCAGAACGGGGTTCATTAGTGCACCAGTGTAGTCTAAGCCTGAAATAAGTAAAACGACAGCAAAAACAAATTTTCAGCACACTGTAAGTGTAACAAAACAGGATAGGTTTATTAAAGTGATGATTATGAATGGTTACACACTTTCCCAGAAACTAATCTAAATTTGCCCATTGATATACAATATGGCCCTGGTCAGTTTGGTATTATTTTGGCTTCGAAAATTAAAAGAATATCAACAATAGGGACCTGCTAGCCTTGAATACTGCTAAAAAAGTAATAATCGAAATGGAATTATAATATCATTTTGATTATACTTTCAGCTGTCCTTGAGTTTTTGCAATATTGGTCCACACAAAATGACCGGTAGGCAACTCAACTGACCAATGGTGCCTTTCATATTCCTTCAATTACCACTACTAATCAACCCCTCCATGGCAAGAGTTCAAGGTTTTATGAATAATGGAGAAATTACTGTGTTATCAGCAGCATGCCCAACGGGTTGTATAGAGTCATTGCAGTGGTTATCCATTGATAACTTTGATTACATCCTATGCCACTGGCATAAGATAAGTTTTATTCATCAGTCTATATTGTACTATGTGTTCACTGAACCTTGGACAGGGGGAAGGGACGGGGATACACAGATTTTGATCTAATACCCTCTGTCACCAAGCTAAACATCAAGGTTATCAGAAATTAATTCAATTAATTAAACTGACATGCATAGTTAAAGTAATCATTTTTCAAGCAGTAATGTCATGCATGTTTAAAGAGGTACATGAGATTGATCATGTAAAAAAAAAAAAACACAACAACAGTCACGTCTTTCAATGAACAATTAAACATATGTACCTCAGAATGCTGTATTTTCTCTTTAAGGATAGTATCTTCCGACATCATGTGATATGTCACTACCTCCTCAAATTACATTTTGAGAGCAGAAGATGATCATGGAATTTACTTTATTTGGTTGATTACATTTTCCTGATGTAAATAATGATGTGCAAAATGCAAAAAGAAAATGCAAAATACATGTAATTTGTGTCTCCCAAACATAAATACATAAAACTCAATAAAATTACATATATCTCATTAAACAGAAGAGGGATTTCTAACACACTGAAACAATGGTTTATTATGGTATCCTATCCACCTTTCAACAAAAAAAAAATCAAATTTTGTAGAACAGATAAACTGGGTTTGCCGTGTGAAAGTTATGTAGCTCTGTAATAACTGAGCTGGTTCCAAGGTTCTGGTTACTACTCAAATCCGTGAAGACAAGTGTTTTTAAGGGACAAGTCGAACTTCATATACATGTGGATTGAGTGAATGCGCCAATGTTATTGGAACACATCAGTGAAAGTTTGGGGAAAATCGGACAATCCATTCAAAAGTTATGAATCTTTAAAGTATCTGCACAGTCACTGCTGAATGAGAAGACTACTAGAGTGTATGATGTCACATGCGTACAACGATATAACGAAAATATAAAGAGAATTTCACAAATTTTACTTTTTGAAAAAAGTGCACATTACCTCGGACTCGTCATTGACGCATGTTAAAGGTAGGGAATCCCATTTGCATGCCTTAAATGAAGAGTTGTATAAATACAGTGGTATGTTGAAGAGAGCATCATTTTAGAAACTCCCATAAAGTATTGAAAGTGGAAGGTAACATTTAGTACATTTTTATTGACCATGAGATTTTGAATTGAATTTTTTTCGGGGCTCACCGTAAATTCAAGTACATTACTAGGCTACCTTGGCAGACCCATGCACTGCATGTGTGTCCATCATGTATATTTTGTGAAGAAAGTTCATCAAAACTTACAGTACAAACATTTCTATATACATTCTTGCCACACACTCTATATGTTATTACATCAGCTCTTATACTTTTAGATTTGTGTTTATAGATGAAAGATACAAAAGACTGCAACAAAAAGGCTTAAGTGTGGCTGACACACAGAACTACTGAGTAGTTGAGTTTTGTGCATTATTCAAATTGTAGATAACTGTTGACTTCCAAATTTCTCAGCAGTGGCCTAAACAAATCCCCTGAGGTTCATATTTAATGTTTTGCTGCATTTTGGGAGGTCTGTAAAAGGTATCCCCTACCTTTAAGGGTAATATTATTCCCTTTGCCTTCTGAAAGAGGGAAGTCAAGTGTTCTTTTATTATGCGAGAAAAGTGAAAATATCTTGAATCGTCCTTATTATTTTCTTTATATCGTTGTACTCACGTGACATCACAAGCTCTAGTAGTCTTCTCATCCAGCAGTGACTAAGCAGAAACTTCAAAAATTCATAACTTTTAAATGGATTGTCTGGTTTTCCTCAAACTCTTGCTGATGTGTTCTATTAATATTGCTGCATTCACTCAATTCACATGTCTATGAAGGTGAACTTGTCCTTTAAAGGAAGTAAAATAATAATTATATGGCTTATATATGTAACATTCCATTTGCCTGCTTAAAATAGTCATACAAGCTGAGTGTTGTTCTTCTTTTGATGTTAGCCTTCGTAGATCTGTCACAAGTGACATTACCTTACAAGGTAAATTCTTCGAATAAAAACATAACACACACTGTAAACTCACATTGCACTCTCTTTAAACGTACATGTGACCATATAGCATCACAAGACCAACAAAAAGTCGCACCCACTGATTTTACGTGAGGTCTCAAACAAGAGACTCGCGGGTCTAGCGCTCACCTGAGTATCGCAAGTTCACCTTTCACGCAGTCACTAATCTAGTAAATTACACACAGCTCTACCAAAATTTGACCAGGTATTCTCAAGTAGAAGATGAAAATGTACAATTAGGGCCTAAATTTGGACCCCCCCCCCCACACACACACACACACACTCATAATATCAATTTTAGCTCTATCACTTCTGGTTCAAGAGAAGAACACTTTTTCTAAGATTCCTTAATCTGGGGGGACTAAGGGGCCTCCCTGGGTGGAGCATGGTGCCCATTTTAACAAATTGAGATCGTAGCCCCCTAGGGATGCTACCTGCCAAGTTTGGTGAACATCCATCATGAGGTTTTCAAGAACAAGATGAAAATGTACAATTTAGGCCCCAATTTGGACCTCCCCCCCCCCTCCCCCGCCCGCAAAAAAAAAAAGGGGGGGGAGGCACCCCTGGATCTGCTATGAACAAACTTGAAACAACAGTCATTACTGTACTAACTCATAGTATTAACTTAGCTCTATCACTTCTGATTCTAAAGAAGATTTTTAAAGATTCCTTAATTTTGGGAGGTTTGGGTCCCTTGAGGCCCTCCAGGTGGGACATGTTGTCCATTTGAACAAATTGAGATCCTATGCCCCTAGGGATGCTACCTGCCAAGTTTGGTGAAAATGGGTCACGGGGTTCTCAAGAAGAAGATGAAAATGTACAATTTAGACCCTATTTGGACCCCTTCCCACCCCCCTCCCCTGGGTACCAAGAGGGGCACCCCTGATTCTACCATGAACAAACTTGAAACTAAAGTCATCAATGTACTAACTCATAGTATTAACTTAGCTCTATCATTTCTGGTTCTAGAGAAGAAGATTTTTAAAGATACCTTAATTTGGGGGGGGGGGGGTCCCCTGGGTGGGACATGGTGCCCATTTTAACAAATTGAGATCCTAATCCCCTAGGGATGCTACCTGCCAAGTTTGGTGAAAATCGGTCTTGGGGTTTTCAAGAAGAAGATGAAAATGTAACAAGTTTACGCACGACGCATGACAGACGCCGGACGAAGAACGATGATCGCAATACAGTGTAGCTCACTTGAGCCTTTGGCTCAGGTGAGCTAAAAAGGTGAAACGGGTCAACCAAGTCAATCTTGAGTTTTTCATATTTTCTAAAAGAGCTATTCTTCTTCTACATTATCCTTAAGTTTGGGATCATGAATGGGAAAATGTGTTTTTAGCAGTTTTTCTACAACCTTTTTTTGTCGAGTAGTTAGATCAGGTATGTCTTAGAGACCCCTTTTCATTTCTTGAAATCCTCTGCACACTCTTCACTTTCAACTCTAATACAGTAAACTTTTGAAAGGGTAATGCTACTGCTTTGAAAGTTGGCATTGATCATGGACAAAATGTGCTGATATGCTTAATTTCAGCTTAATCTGATAATCTCTTCATTGACATTGCTCCGGTGGTTTACATCCTGTTTGTTTGTTGTTGTTGTTGTTGTTGTTGTTGTTGTTGTTTTTTTTTTTTTTTTTTTTTTTACCCATTCATCACACAGCTAGGGCGGTTTGGTAAGGATCAAATGCTTGAATAGACCCTGTACTTCAAAGCCTCTTTTCTCAGTTCACATATTTCCAGAGTGTGTGCTTTCTTTCCGATGTTTAGATAGGTTAGGAGAGTCCATTTGAATTGAGTTAAATACACTGTTTTAAAGCTTAGAATCTGCCCTCAACTAAAAATCCATATCTGGTGACTTTTTGTTGGTTTTGTGATGCAGGTTCACATACAATATTATGCCCTGTGTCCAATGAAATATATTCTGCAATAAAGTTACACATTTAAAGCTGGAAATTCATTCTGACCTGATTCATTCTGTTTCACTCTCACTATCAGGCTGGAGAAAAAAAAAAAAATCTTACCATAGATGACCACCAGAACAGAGATGACAGCATTGATCAAGCGCCAGAATCGTCTGCCACCCTGAAAGACACCTGCAACAAGCTTTAGAAATGTCACTGATAGCATCTCCACAGCAAAACCCACAAAGGGGGAGACCTGGGGATGGACACAGAGAGATATAGGGAGAGAGAGAGAGAGAGAGAGAGAGATCAAGAATCAAAGCAATAAAACAATATTAGCTGAGGTCCCTTAGCCTTGCTTCAAGACTGTCATACAAACGGTATCCTTATCAGATCATACATAAAAATGTCCACATGGATGTGACAGCAAGTAAGAGCTGCGGGGAGGAAAAACGGATTAGACCAGTGTCAAAAGCACAATTCATTTGCTTGAGGGAACCTGGCAAACAATAGGACAATTCACACCAAAAATGCAAGTTCACAGAAGATGTCTTTTATTTATCTATTTTTCTTTTTTTTTTGGGGGGGGGGGGGTGAGGGTTGATACTCAGCATTTGCAGGGTCAAAACAAATCTGTCCAGTGTTTACAAACACAAATCACTAGGAATTATATTTCAAAGAGAATACTATGGAGCTTTTATATCCAACCCAATTAATAATGGACTCATATTGACAATGAAGTACAAATGAAGTAAAAAAATTTTTTAATCCAATTTTTACCCTCCAAAAACGTGCTGTACGTTTGATTACCAATTCCCGTTACTTATCCCCATCCAATCCCCTATTTCGTCAACTGAAAACATTGAAAATTGAGGATCTTCACACCTTTCAAACTGCTGTTTTTATGTATAAATATACATTTAATTGTCTTCCAAAAATTTTTGATGGCTTCTTCACTCCAAATTCCACCGTTCATTCATATCCAACACGTCAGTCGTCCGATTACCATCTCGAAAACCCCAGAATCATTTTAGCTCAAAAATCATTAAAACATAATGGACCAGACATTTGGAATTCTTTACCCCCTCATTTAAAACAATGTACGTCGTTGAACATTTTCAAACGAGAACTAAAAAACACCCTCATAATCCAATATACTTCTGACACATAAATATTCATACCACCTGGTCAACAAACACCCTAAACAATGAGTTCACGGCCGTAACTGAAGTAACATTCACCTCATCACACTGATACACAAAATAACACTCAACGTGCAAACCAAGATTCATCCCAACACAATGCACACCGCACTGCACCGCACGTCCTTCGCACAATTACTTCCCACTCAGTGAGTGGCAAGATTTTCTTTGTGTATCTCTTTATTGTGCCCTTTGCACAATTACCCCCCACTCAGTGAGTGGCAAGATTTTCTTTATGTATCTCTTTACCTGGGGCCATCTTCCTCGTCAAGCTTAGCTTATGATGATGGTCCCCTGCATTTCATTTTTATCATTTCCTATTGCTTCCTTTCATATATGATATTCGTTCTTGAAAAAAAAAAAGAAAATGTATGTAAGATCCAAACGTTACGAATATTAGCTGTGTAAATGACCATATAAGTATTTTGTTGACTTGTTGATTTGTATTGATTTTGAAATGCAGAAATAAAAACTGAACTGAACTGAACTGAACAAATGAGTCTGTGGCTTTGCAATTGTGTAAAATGTGGATCAGAATCCAACATTTAGTTTGTATGTATAAATAGTTGAACAACGCCATTTTCACATATACCCATTTGCAAAATATCTCTGACACATTCTTTCTACCACTTTAATGAGATGAGACACAGGTTAACTTGGACACATTTGTAATCAGATATTAAGTGCAAAACAGAAACATCATGGATTTCATCTGAAATAAGTGAGGAAAGATTTCATGAAATGTAGGAATACTGGATGCAATGTAGCCAGTGGGTTTTCTTAAATATCTTTTCCCTATCATTGTAAGACTGTGACTATCAACTTGTGGGTGCACATGCTCAAGGTCAAATGTCAAGGTTAAATTCTTACAATTTCACTATTTCCGCTGTATCTACAATGGCTGCAATATCTGATGGTGCACAGTGTACTGACGTTTCATGAAACCTGTATGATCTCCAGATAAAGATTCTCTTCAGAAGTACTTAAAGTAGAGTTTTGGGCCATAGAATCAGTGGGGACACATGTCAAAGCGATTGGGCCATGGAATCAATGGGGACACATGTCAAAGTGAAACTGCTACAATTTAATTTTCTTTTTTCTCCATATCTTGGAAATAGCTGAGATAGGTACGGTATCTTCACGCAACTTACTTACATGTACATACAAATGCACATTTATAAAGTTAGTGATACTCATACAGTAAATTAAATTACATCCTAAAATGAATGAGTGAAAAAGAATATATACTTTCTCTCTACAACTTACAAACTGCAAAAATTACAGGAAACAGCAACTGCAAGTCAATCTGCCAAGTCCATAGGGTAACTACAATCATGTCATAATACCATAGAACTGTGAATGCATCCTTGATAGAATGCCTTAAAGGTCCAGTTTACCTTTGGGAGCAGTGATTTCAAAAATTTTCAAGATATCATATTTGATGCATATGTGTAGATGTCTGTTGTATCATAAAACATCCTACCATATGAAATATTTGCAATAAAACCTAAAATATAAGGAGATATCAGGGTTTTTCTCAATAAACCGTAACTGTATACGGTTTAGTCTGGAAAATTTTTTATTATAACTATTGTTCACATTTTGTGTATTTAACAACACTTAACATCGATTATATGGATTCAAATTTTGACAGCGGTTGTTTCTATCCCTAACTCACATTTTAGAACTATTTTATAGCACTAATGCTTTCATCTGCAAATGGTAAATTATGCCTTTAAACTCAATTTGTATGTTTGCATCATGATTTGGATCACTACCAAACACTAATAACCTGTGTGCTACTTTGGCAATGGATACACGTGTACAGCGTATAAGTGTTGAAATGTTGTCAAACTCTTTTCATGACTTTTTGAGTTACTACAATATTTCAGACAAATAGAAGCGATGTGGTTTACAAGCATTGCGGTGTACAATGTACCTCCTTGAACAACAGCTACTAGTTAACCCATTGAGGACGAGTCCCAAGCATACTTGGGCAGGGGTCTATGGGATATGCATGTTGTAGCAAAATCAGCCCGTCCTCAACGGGTCAACAACTACAGTACACCAACAGCCTTGCAGGTGGTTGTAACCATGGAGCTACTAACAGTAGCTCCATGGTAGCTCCATGGTTGTAACACAGGATTTGTTTAGCCACTATGGTTCTGTTCTCTTCTCATCCATGCACATTCTTCAATGACTGGTTAAATTGAAATTGATCAGTCATCCATGTACATGTAGGAATCTTGTGTATGGGTCTCTTATCTATGAGCTATCCCATGGTTAAGAGTAGATTAATCCTGTTTTTGTTTAAAATACCAGTGCCATGATTTTTGTTGTTGTCTTCTTCTTCTTCTTCTTCTTCTTCTTCTTCTTCTTTTAGTTGATAGACTATATTGAGCATTTTTATGTAGCATGCACAAACCAAGAAAGTAAAAACAACCTGGTATGGCTGTTTTTGTTTTTGTTTTGTTTTGTTTTGTTTGTTTGTTTGTTTGTTTTGTTTTGTTTCATTTTTTTGCTTTGATTGTTTTAATTTTATGTATGATTTGTTTTTGAAAATCAATAAAATACACACAAAAAAAAACATTAAAAAAAAGAAAGTAAAAACAAACAAACAAACAAACAAAAAACCTGTCAATTTAGATCTGAAATACATTACTGTGGGTCTGCATGGGCAAGTCCAAGATAAACTGTAAGGTTGCCTGAAAGGGCAAAATTTCATCTTTGCTCAATATTGAAACTTATCATTTTGAAGTTATGAGTTGAAGTTTCATATTTCATAGAGGAAAATCTTTATCACACAAATTTACGCAAATTCCTACGGCATCGCTTTCAAAATGTGAAATATGTTTAGGACATTGATTTTACAAAAAAAATATCAAAGGAACACAAGTGACATTTGCTTTACATGTGATACGTGGACATTATAAGTCCATCATACAGTGTGTCTTGGAATTAAGAACTTAGTTAACTATTAAAATGCAATCAATCATGCAAAATACTACATTGCAGAGCTACCAAGTCTCACGCATTCTGCGTGAGACGCCAGCATTTAGGGGCCATCTCACAATCTCACCCATGGCACCCATTTTTCTCACGCATCGGGCGAAGTCTGCAACTTGGGCCTATGATCAATGAGCATAGCTCAAAAGATTAAAGGGATAGTTGCAATTGAAGGTATATTTTCCTTTTGTCTTTCAAAATAAGTAAAAAATAGTCACTTAAGTATGTACAGGACCTGATCGCACTATAAAGAGCTAAAAATTGAAAAAGCTCCCTACCATGGGAGGCCACAGGGGGGAAAAACCCCTTCCACACCCTCGCTCGCGCGCTCATTCGTGTGCCGAGAATGATGCCGAGTCAGGAAAATCTCACTCATAAAAATTTTTTTAACTTGGCATCCCTGACATTGTGTCTTTTCATCAAATGTTATTTGAAACAATTTGAGGACATGTTTTGGAAGGGTTTTTTTCTACAATTATTACGGTTATTGCAGTTACAGTACTTGTCATTGTGGAAAATTCTAATTTCCTGATTTAAGCGGCAAAATACCACAAAGAAAGAAAAAAATATAGACCCACTTTTGAACTATTAAGAAAAAGCAATGAAAAATTTCATGTATGGGGCAATTGCATTATGAATAGGACATCCTCATACATATTACATGTGAATGTATGTACCTAGCTAAAATTGCAAAATCCAGTCAAAAGATTCAGCACGTACATTGTAGTCTGAGTTGGTAGCTTTATAAGCTATATGTATAATGTAAAACATTGTACAAACAGTTAAAAATCAAATGGTCTTACATTTTTGGCAATAGTAATACTTTAAATATATACAAAATGTATCATGGTAGCAAAATAATCAATTTATTGCAAATTCAGCTTTGTATTGTGGGGTTTTTCATTAATATAATTGCTTTGAACATGGACAGCTGGTCAAGCATAAAAAACACAGGGAAACAGATACAGTGTAAGCCTGATAGACAGTCATAATTTTTGTATGCTTCATAAAAAACATTAAAGGGTTTGACTTTCTTTTGGAAACAGTCTACCTACAGTACTTAGAACAGGGAGATGTCCCAATCCCTACAAACTTAGATTAGAGGCTTGGGACCTAAATTTACACACTGTTCTGTAGAAACTGGAGCATATGATTGCCACAAATAGATGAAAAATGAAAACCAAAAATCAGACTGGCTATCAGCAATCCATTGCATTTCTCTCTCTCTCTCTCTCTTACTTGACAAGGATTTTAACAAAGTGCGGTACTTACATTTAATCCTGTACTGCAGTTTTCTGAGATCATTTCGACAGTAGCCGCGTGAAAATGTCGAGGGGACGGGGCCCATGATGACTTCCATATAAATGTCGTGTAGCGGTATGCTGCGATAGCAGCAAGCAACTCAACCAGTATGGTAAGAATGCCTGCGACAGCCGTCAACTTCCCTCTCAGAATGTAATCAAGTACCGCTGCTGGATTGGCAAACCCTTCAAAAATCAGGGCATAGAGGATGGTGAGAATGAAGAGCACTGTAGCAAAAGGCAAGAGGCCAAGTCTGAGCACCATTCCATTCTCGAACAGGCAGCACACCAACTGAAACGTGTCTATCAGTTCTACGGCATACTGGTAGGAAGGTCTCGGGAGAGTTCTGCGACAGACGGAGCGGAGTACGTGGCACAGCCCGAAGGTGGCCGCGTACCAACAGAGAGAAGTCCCTATTTCGGCATACATTGCACTGTCAATTATCAATCAAACTGGACAGATAAACTACTGCATTCACTTCCTCGCTCAATGCTGAAACTGATGATGAGCTGATACAGACCATATGAGACTGAGGTACGATGTTTTCGGTTTCTTGCAGTGTTCACTTAAATAGCCTTTGAGTACGACACGATACGACCGACCTCACCTGCGCCTGCCTAGTTGCGCCTTGCTGCGTCGATTGCATGCAATGCAATGCACAACAGCTCAGCAGCTTAGCGCGTACATGTACGTAAGCAAAGCGGAACAACAAGTGGCCTGCTGCAGTCACTGCTGATAGGCGGACCGTACCGTTGCATCATCAATCATGTGTGGTGTGGGGTATCCCCGAACAGGCCCGACTTCGGGTTTCGTCCCTAGTCCTTGTCAACCGCGTAAAACAAGGTTTAGGCGTGTCTTCATCAGCCCGAAGTTTCAAGATAGCGCGCTATCTTGCGGTTACCAAACTAGTCCGAAGTCAAAATAGCGCGCTATCTGTGTAGTGAAGACGCAGATAGCGCGCTATTTGATCGGGAAAATTTCCCCCAAAATCTTGGTCTAGTTCGTCAACTAGAGCGCTAATTCGTGAAATAGCGCGCTATCTTGGGTGCGTCTCCATCAGCCCGAAATTTTCTCGATCCCTCCACGCTTCTGGTTAGCCAGCTGGCAATTGAAAGCGCATGTACAAGCAGCTAGTGATTGTGTACAGTACATTACACGCACGGTGTATTCAAGGATCACATGTGTGTACTATAGGCCTACTGTTGTTGTCATCTTTAAAACCAGGGAGGTTATTTCTCTCACCTCCCTATTAAAACTCAGTGCCGTGCATGCTAGATGTTTTTTTTTTCTTTTTTTTTTGTGTGTAAACTTCTTCTTCTGGTCCACTCTATTCATACCTTAGCTGAAGATTCTTGCAGATTGTGTGCATTTTGGATTTGTTTAAACATTGCAATTCGTTAATTTCATATAAGATGCCTCACTGGACAGAAGAAAGAGTAGCGTTATTAATATCCCTTTGGAGAGAATTTGCTGTACTGCTCACCTCCCTGGTTGTAGAATCGTACATACGGTGATATAGGAGATTTTGAGCGGGGAAATCCACTTTCGAACCGCGAGCCAGGCACAGTAATATTGCAAAGTGCGCATGCGTCAATTTTCGGACTAATTTCCCGAAGCAGGCTGTTCGAGCTGATGAAGACGCACATTCGCAGTATCGGGCTATTTTCTAAGACCGCAAAATGTCCCGCTAGTTTGAACTTCGGGCTGATGAAGACACGCCTATCCATCTAATGTCTTTTTTGACTTTTTTTTTCTCCAGAAAATACTGTAGCTACATGTTTGCTGTGTATAAGTGATGAGCAAGGCATCAATATTTCATAGTAGAGTTATGTCATACTTTAGAAAGGAGGCGATGTGATGTCGTGATTTGTTGTTTCAGAAGTGTAAAAAAATACATATCAGTGGCGGATCCAGAGGGGGTGCACCGGGCGCGCGCCCCCTTTTTATTTGTTGTTAAAACAAAAGAAATAAAAAGAAAAAAAGTGAGATGAAACCCGGAAGTAGCATGAAATTCTTGTTTGCGCCCCCGCATATAGCTGCATACTAAATAGCAGCAAAGGTATTGGTAGAGATGAAGATTTAAAGAGCTTTTAAACTTTCTGCGAGATACTGAGAAACTACTTATGAAATGTTACAGAGCATACCGTTCTAAGATGAATTCAAAGTTTATTGATGAAAATCGGTTTTGAAATGGCTAAGATATCCAATACTAAGTAAAAGAGAGCCATCCTAATAAATGGTGATGAGTCCCACCTTTTATTAGTATCTTTTATGATAAATACGAAATCGAAATTGTTTATGACAAATCATGAAACTATCATTGGTTTTTTGGATTATTATTTAATCATTATGACAAAATAAAAAAATATGACAAATAAAAAAAAATCATCATTGATTGAAAATCAATTTACCAATACTGTAATTTACATCACGAATCCATTGAATCTTTATAGAAAGCTATCGGATCAAGTTAAATTGTAAATCCAATAAACAACAACAACTGGACAACGGATCGTGAAGTAGAAAAGAGCTTTTATTGTAATATATTCAGTCGTCTATAACAAATTGTCAAGGACAAATTCTATGCGGAAATATACAACTCTATAGAATGGTAGAAATGCCTGTCGGTTCATGACAAGCAATCGTTCTTTGAATTTTGTAAGAACTATTTTCTGAAATATAATCATTTCTTTCTCTGTTTACTTCTTCATCAGCGTTTTATTGTCATGCGTTACCATTTTTAGGTCCTGTAATCAATGTTATAATGATAATACTATTAATGATAATAATCATTATTATTATCATCATTATTATTATTATTATTATTATTATTATTATTATTATTCATTTATTCATTTATTTGTTATTATTAGTAGCAGTATTTCTGTTTTTGTTGTTATCATTATCATGACCAGTACGGTGTAATCACTATGACATCACTTAACATGCTTAAACATCAGGTTTTGAATTATGTAACTAAAGATTGTTTGTCGTACAATTTTAGTAAACTATCCTCCATTAAAATACCATTTGTAATCTCACCATACATCAGTGACCAAAGCGTTTCGATTGATTCCCAATCAAAAACATTGCCA
This sequence comes from Diadema setosum, assembly GCF_964275005.1. Classification (NCBI taxonomy): domain Eukaryota; kingdom Metazoa; phylum Echinodermata; class Echinoidea; order Diadematoida; family Diadematidae; genus Diadema; species Diadema setosum. Next base: position 20,005,097 of record NC_092704.1, on the reverse strand, counting down.
ACTGTATTATTTATTTCATATATTTCATTTCCAACAATAAAAAAAAATATTATAGCTACTTAAATCAGCAGGCCTACAACATTGATCTGAAGCACAGTAGGCCTAAAAATCTAAATTATCAGACTCCATCTCCCAGTCCCTTGTATCTGTTTTCGTGCTGCTCCTCCTCCCCGCATACATCATAATAATAGGTCTATCAAGCTTTATCTCTATATACATCTATCTTTTTTCCTCTCTTCCTCACTCTTCTTTAGAATATACCTTTATATCTTCTGACCTGTAAGCACCTCTCTAAAACTGGACTGGACATCCCCTTGTTACAATTCATTTTATTCTTCATAAATTCTCGTTATAACGAAATAATGTTTATTCATTGTGTGGATGATATACTATTATATATTTCACTCCCATATTAATTGTTATCAAATTCTGCTCAATAATGTATACTCCTCACCGTGCGATATCCACTCTGCCCAGTCGAGACACCAATATAGCGTAATTATTATACCTGTAAAAGTTACCCGAAAAGAGAGTTTCACAATTTCAGTTGTAACGTTTCCTTCGCCAATGACAAAGAAACATGCAATTCAAAATGCGTTTTACATGTCGGTTCAACTCAATTAGAATAAGCAACCCCGACAAAGCCTGGTTGAACCTTGACGTATTCACTTTGACTTTGATTAGATTGATGGGAAGCGTCCTGCAATCGTCAGGTTGCTAAAATCTGCCACACAACGCATTGTCATCGATCGCTATCATTGGAGTATTATGTGCACCGCGACATCCGACTCTGAAATCTTTTATGGTTTTGCAAGATCAATGACTTTGGTATGCTGATTATCCGCAATAAACAAGGACGGATCCAGGAATTCTGTAAAGGGGGGGGGGGGCAACTAATATTTCTGGTGCCACTTCCGGGTTTCGTTTCTTTCTTTCTTTTTTCTTTTTTTTTAAACGAAAAATAAGGGGGGCATGCGCCAGTTGCGCCCCCCCCCCCCCGATCCGCCACTGATAAATTCTTCATTTCAGACTCGATGATGATGATGTTGCGGCAGACATTTTATGACATTGTATAAAGAAATGCATTAATGCAGCAAGTAAGTTCACCGGTTTTCTTCCACGTCGTTCAGATTTTAATTGCGTCATGCATCTATGCGACTGCTAACAAATTGAATGACATTGAAAACTGTACATGTATTCATTTTTATGGATAATATTTATATCATTTTCACATATTTTAAGGGGCGTTGCAAGAAAGTTGCAGTCACTTGCAACCATGCACTCAGTCGTATGAGAAATTCACTTCAAATTTGCATTCAAATGAAAGACTTGGAGTTGATTGCAAGACCTCATTGATTTCAGCTTTCTTCTTGCAACGGAAAGTTGCAATTGATTGTAAGTTGCGCTTGATCCATCAGTTTTTATTGCAAGGTTTGCAATTGACATTTGCCATCGATTGCAACTCGACTTACATTGTACTTGCAAAGCCCCCGTAATATGGCTTCCAGGGCACCGTTTCATGAAAGTTGTCAATCTCTGACAATTGCCACAGTAACAGCCACTGACCAGAGCTTCACATCCATTTAAAACCAATGATTTTTACTGAAAATTGTCAGAGACTGACAACTTGTCAGGATTGACAACTTTTATGAATGGTGCCCTGGAGGGTACTTCATGAAGCGTTTTGTCCGACAAACTTGTCAGACATGAAGCGTTTTGTCCGACAAACTTGTCAGACAAATTTGCTCTCAGCGAATCAGATGCAAGGATTTCAATAGCTTCTAGCAGTAAATGTCAGATGAAATATCTGGCAAAACGCTTAATGAAATGCCCCCCCCCCCCCCAATAATAATCTGCCTTGGCTTGTATTTTTTGCCTACCAGAATATGACGCCCTCTAACGACGAAAAAATAACAAGATGAGCTATGTGATATTTGGTTACAGCTCGTTATTCCGAAGGTTCGTTATTCCGAAGGCTCGTCAGTCCGAAGATTCGTTATTCCGAAGGTTCGTTTTTCCGAATTTTATTTTCGGATTAACAAATCTTCGGAATAACGAACCTTCGGAATAATGAAACAAATGTTCGGATTAACGAACCCTTTTTCATTTTCGGATTAACGAACCTCTGGGTATAGGGAATTTGTGTGTTTCGGAATAGCGAACCTTCGGAATAACGAACCTTCGGAATATCGAACCTTCGGAATAACGAACAGCACCCGTGGTGGTTTTTATCCGACCTGCTTTCGGCATCAAGACGGCGACTCTCTCGCCGCGATGACCGCATTAACAGGGCAGGGACTACTATGGGCAAAGGATTTGGAAACCAGACTAACATACAATCTACTTTATACAATGTGCTACGTGTTAAAATACGCTAACACTGCAGACTAAGGACACTTTGGAATCTATAAAATCATCCATTACACATGATATAAACAAACTTTTCCAAAACGACCGACAAAATAAAACCAGACATCGGGATATACGGAATTACAGATTACAGTACACCCTTGTCCTCTAAACATACCATACAGTTCCAATGCCTATAGTTTTGAAACAAAATGTAATTCACTTAAAAGAACCGGGCTTACTGATTATAGTAGATTTAGCAATTGCACAAGTCATATTTTTTTTTTTTCAAGTTGATTGTATAGTCATGTAATCATATCGCAATCAGTTATTATGTTATACCCATTATCACCATCATCACATGCATTTCAAAGACGGGCTGTCATGCAACATCACGGTCCTTAAACTCACTTTAATTAACAATCAAAATTAATTTTCGTACAAAATGTAGGCCTATAACTGTTATGTGGTTATTCCCTCCTTGCCCAAAGAGCGTCTGCATAGTCGACCTCCCATAAAGACACGACTGGTTTTCATAATACATCGGCGTTTCTACCAATAACATGACCGTGCACCGAGGAATAAAAACAAGAAATGACCATGCAAAATGTTCACACCTTGTATCCGGGTTTTTAATATTTTTGTTATTTCTAATGATTATTTTGTTTCCTGAAACCGGCTTTTACTAATGCTTGCAGCGTACGATACTCTGAAAGAAGAAGTCAATAGCAGGGACCGCGTCTTTGCCGAACTATATAAAACTGTATATCACAACGTTATTTTTCACATTTCTTTTGCATAATAAGTCTCCATTAAGTTTCTGCAGGCGTATGAGAACGATGTTTTGCCTGTAGGTCTTTTCAACAAAAAAAAAGTACGGTATGTTGTGCGAGGAGCAAGTGTTACCACGGTATCATGTCACTCAGTTCATGATTGTCTTACAGCACACGTGAGTCCAGCATTAACTTGAGGGTATTCATCGTCACAAGTTTCCGTGGTACTTTGTACTGGTTAGCTGTAGCCGTGCTGTTAGCTAGGATGTAGTCTTGCAAACGACCGAATGTTCCGGGTTTGACGACATAAATGCGGGGTGGCGCTATGACATCTCTGTCGCGAAACGTGTGGTAGGGGAAAGAGAGGGCTCGAAGCTGTTCGTCAATCTGGAAAATAATCGTAAATTATACGAAAACAACAACAAAATACACACAATATAAACATACAGGCTTACGAGATATCGATTTCATTCCTTTAACTATTGCACAGTTAAGTTTGTTATACATGTACTGGCACATATTGAATGGAGTAGGCATCAACTATTTGTATGACGGAGAAAACAACATGAGTATAATACAAGCGTATAGGTATATGAACAGCGACATAGACACCAAGAATCACACACCGATGGCAAAATCAAACGCGTTAAAACAGACGCTGTATCCGAGTATGCTAAATAGCTCATAATAGAAATCAACGGGGCATGATAATACGGAAGCGTCAAACGTGACATAATAAGTGGGATTTTTACTGCTTTACCTTTTTGTGCAAAATGCTGGCGATAGTTGTCGTTTCACTCTGACACACACCCACAGCATACACAAAGAACAAAATCTCTGCACTGAATTTAAATCTATCAGGTATTTAGAAGGTGAATAATTACAACTATCCTGGAAAAAAAAATCTTATGGAAATGTGCTGGTTGGCAACATAACTAGAGTATGCGGCTCTTTATAGGACAAGAAGAAGAAAGCACATACCTTTATGAAATCCTTCTCGGTAAGGCAGCCGGGTTCGGGAAGTGGGTCTAGCTCCAGGAAGATCACATAGAATGGACGATGCTCATCATGTGTTGATGTGTCTCCTGGGTCATCTGACGGAGAACAAGATAGTGACGAGTAATTTGGGGTCTTCTGTATGTTGCAAAAGTCGCTCATTGTGTTTCAATAACTTACCAATGGACCTCATGGCACTATTTTCTTTTTCACATTCTACACAAAAGGACTTTGGTTTCAAGTGTTTTATCTGGAAAGCTTTATTGTCTCGAGTATTTTGTCCATTGCCGGTAAAGTTTATTCGACTCGTTTTCTTGGCAACGATTGCGACTGAGAAAGGACATGATAAAACCAGAAAGAAAAAAAAAATCCTCTGTAATTTTGCAACTACTTAAAGCGACATTATAATATATTATATCAACAGGTAGACAGGAAATAGGAGAGAAAAAGACAAACAAGCAGACAGACAAATAGAGGGAAACATTAGATCAATTATTATTCTTACAATCCAAAGTTATGTAGGCTTATAAAATTACAAAAAAGAAATAGTATATATATATATATTTTTTTTTTCTGTGACGACCGAGCAACGGCCTATTCTGTCATGTACAGTGCACTCCTTGTACTGAAAACCCGAGGCAATTTATATGGTTGTCATGGAGGAATTCGCTTCATTTTAAAGGGATGTAATCTATATTATGTATTTATACCAGATCATTCGAAGTCTTACCCAACTGCTGCAGCAGTGAGCTCTCCGCGACGGCGTACTCCACGAGCTGGAACCCCGACCAAGATTTCAGTGCGCCCTCTATTGACTGTTGTACCGTAGCTTGGTCCAACTTTTCACTACTAACATTTAGCATCTGTCCAGACCTGTATCCATGGTAACGATCACAGATTAAAATCATATTCTGCTGAAGAATTAACAAGTATTGAAAAGTTGATATCTTTTTGTACACCCCGACACAAATGACTCTTATTTGACGCATAATGGAAATTTGCTACACCGTTTTAAAGAAAATTTCTTTATGCTTTCCCAGAAAGATTATGATGATTGAAATAAAAGCATTTTGCTTGTGTTTGATAACTATGAAAAGCATTGCAATTGTAACAACGAAGGCATTTTCTTTGGGGTTACAGTAAGGCGTCTTAGATCTTTGCCACGCGGACGTTCAGAGGGGGAAAAAAAACTGTTCTGGGCATGGGCAAAATAATTGCTTATCATAATCGATCTCGCGTCGTCTGAGTTTTCCCTATGTGTTCTGGGCCATTTTTTCTCAATTTGGAGAGCTACTTGATGCACCGATCATAATTATGGGAGCTTCATTTTACTTTATATGGGTTGCTTCTCCGCGAATTCTTAAACAACTGTGTAACAAGACGCAGGGAGAGAGGAGACTGGCCAACGCAATCGTCGTCTTAAACGTCTGTGTCACAAATCTAAGACTCCCTGGGGCCCGTTGCATAAAACTCCAACCGGATTTTTTCCGGTTGAAATCACAAAATTCCGGTTGGAAGCTCCCAACCATAGTTTTTATGCAACGGATTTTACATTCTTAGATTAGCAACCTTAAAAAATTCAGATTGGGCAAATCCCAACCTGAATTTTTTAAGGTTGCTAAAAAAGTTTTATGCAACGGGACCCTGATAACACACTTACACACTTGAGCAGATAGACGTTGATAGAGGCGATAAACATTTTAGAGAAGAATTTCACTGTCATTGTCGTACCTGTACATAAACTCGATCACGGGAGTGTTATGATGAAATCGAGTCACACGCACGACGTCCCCGTATCTGAAGCGATAGATTCCAAAGATCTGAGTGACGACAACTTCGTAGGTGCCTCCTACTCGCAACTCGTCGATAAAGTACGTTTCCGGTTCATCCTCATGCCTAATAAAATAACGTCATATCCGAAGTGGGTTTGTTAATGGTCACATCCTTAAAGGGAACGCAAACCCAAAGAGCAATGTGGATTGAGTGAAAGCAGCAACATCAGTAGAACACATCAGTGAAAGTTTGAGGAAAATTGGACAATCGAAGAGAGAGTTATGAATTTTTAAAGTTTTGGTGTTGGAACCGCTGGATGAGGAGACTACTAGAGGTTATGACGTATGAGTGGACAACAATTTAAAGAAAATATAAAGAGAAATCCACAAAAAAATCCTTTTTGATGAAAATTACAAATTTCATCAACTTGATACTGACATGTTATTAGTAGCAATATTATTCCCCCTGCTTTCTGAAAGCGGCTAGTCAAGTGCTTTTTCATAATGCTAGAAAAGTGATTTTTTTTTTTGGTAGAATTTTCTGTATTTTTTTTTTTTGTATTGTTGTCCTCTCATACATCATAACCTCTTGTAGTCTCCTCATCCAAAAAAAAAAATAATAATAATAATAATAATACTTATTGATAGACCTCGGAGATAAAAATTAAAAATTCATAACTTTTTCATCGATTGTCCGATTTTCCTCAAACTTTCACTGGTGTGTTCTATTAATGTTGCTGCTTTCACCCAATCCATATTGCTCTTTGGGCTTGCGTTCCTTTTAAATAATAAGAGTAACCTTCAAAACTAAATCTGCCAGTCCAGTCGTTATCCAAAAAAAAAAAAAAATAATAATAATAATAATACTTATTGATAGACCTCGGAGATAAAAATTATGCATGTAAATAAAGGAGTGAAAACTGAAAACGTTGGGGGACCATAACTTGTTTGGTAGAGGAGCAAGTTTCTATAACTAATTACGAAGATTTACCACATAAATCTCTCATGGGAATTATCAACTTGTTTTATCATTTGCCATTTGACTAATCGCTTTCTCTATGCCGATGGATTTCTCCTCATGCACCAATGTTTTTCACATTAAAGTGATGTGGTTCCTTCTTGCTGAATTCAAATTGTCATACTAAATATTACACCAATACCATTGTATCGGGTTGTGATTGCAGAAAATAATAAGATATCATCGACAGTCTTCTTAAGAAACTACAAGCAATTTGGAAACATATTTTATATTCTTATCTGTTGTTACTATCGTACAGAAACTGTCGCAAGACAGAATTCTCAACTAGGCCTTCTCAACTAGGATATCAAGATGGACTTACATGTGGTCTTCCGGAATGAATTCGAAGACGGTGAACGTTGGCATGAGAACATATTCTTCCTTCCCCTCTTTCATTGGCCACATGTTAAATGCTACGACACCCTCCGTGGCGCTCAGCATGTAGCCAAATATAGGGATTCCTGGGGATGAAGACAATGTTAGCAAAAATCACAATTCAACGTGATAGGTTGATTTTATTACCACATCAAGCCATGTCAGGGCATGAACATTATCGTAGAAACGCGCCAAACGCCTATTTCCAGGATAATTATGATAATGTGGATACACAGTAACTTGATAGTGGGGAATTATACATTATCCTTGAAAATAAAAGATCGGATATCGATACAAATACATGAATCAAAACGTGTAGCAAGTATAATTATTAATGAATGACGTGATCGGTAGGCGTGCGTGATTCAATACTAAGCAGACATTAATCTTCAAACGAAGAATCATTCTTCAACCAAATGATCACAAGTCAAGCCTTAAATGGGCTAGCACATAATAAGTCAGTTATTCATCGAAAACTTGGGAGAAGTGGAAGAGCTTATAAGAAACAAAATCAAAAGATTCCTATATACCCTTTGCGTAAGACTTCTGTAGGATGCCTCTGAGTCCCTGAGAATCTTTAGCCTGGATACTGAGGAGATGTGGCCACACCCTCTTCACGATACCATCGAAGCCTTTCTCGAACTCCCGCCTCAGGTGTGCCGCTCTCTCTGGGTCGCCTCCACCTAGGGCCTTTTCAAGTGTGCGTCGAGTCTCGGGTGAAATAGTCTTGGCCGAAACTGTCCCATTCTCGATGTCGCGGACGATGTCTGGCCAGCATCTCTCGAGCTGACGCATGGCGAACATGATGGTGGAGGTGAAACTGGCGTACATGCCGCTGAGGTTTGGGTCTCGCAGTCCGAACAGGAGATGGACGTAGACTGAATCGTAATTATCGTAGACATCGAAGCCCGCCCCCGGCGACGAGTAGAGGGCGAGAATTGTCTTCATCCAGTTAGGAATCATTGATGCTGGGCCCATGAGGGTTCCCCCCTCCGTGCGCCGTATCTTCGGCGCGATGTGGAAACGCATATCTCGCTGGAGCATGCTTCTCTCGCTGAGGAACCTGACACCAATTTCCATTATCAAAGCCATGCTGTATCGAAAGATTCGGGAAAAATAAGGCTTAGTATACGGGAACATTTTGTATTTCCCAGTTGTCCCTGACGTCAAGGCGAAACGAGTTGGTGGGTCGCTAGTCAAGACCTTCTCTTCTCCTTTTGCCATTCTATCCACGTATGGTCGATATGACTCATATGTGGTCAAAGGGTGGCGCGCTCGTAGTTCCTTCAATGACGTCACCGAGTTGATTCCATGATCCCTAGAGTAGGCAGTGTCCTGGTTCAGCTGGATGATTTCCCGGAGGTACTGCTCCTGCGTCTGGCGAGGATTCACCCAAGATTCTTCGCATTGTTTTACTTTACCGTGGCGCGTCACTTGTACCAGGGCCATATAGATGAACTGTGCACAGACTGACCACAGGGTGTGGCCGTAGGAGATTCTCAAAGTGGACAGCCAGATGAATAGAAAGGCCAGGAGCACTGCAGGCACAGACATCAAACCTCCAAGGGGAAAATGCATGACAACAATGAGCGACATCAATTTTCACTCGAGTTTAGTTTATCCATCTCGTATACACACTCCCTGTATCAGCCTCGGGCTACAAATTAATATCCATGATACGCAAGAACACAACAAGCACAAATCATATTAATACACTTAAAGGGGATGGCTAGTAACTGATCAGTGGGAATCAGTGGGAATGCTGGGGGTGATTGATCCAGTCCTTGTGGGATTCATTTAAGATTACATTATATATCTATTGCTGTGTGAAAATTGTTGTTTGCTTAAGAATGGTCTCATATTCAAGTAATGTGCACTTTAAGTTAACGATCGCCCCGTCACTGTACAGGCATGCTAACCTGGAAACATTAAACTGCACATTACTTGAATATGAGACCATTCTGAAGCAAATAATTTTCACACAACAATAGATATATAATGTACTCTTAAATGAATCCCACAAGGATAGGAACAATCACCCCCAGCATTCCCACTGATTCCCACTGATCAGTTACTAGCCATCCCCTTTAACATGACGCCCACAGGGTATGATTAATATGACAGGGTCATGAGAGATAGATACCCATGAATTTCAGGAGTGACACTGAAAATGTAACTTGCGGAAGTGCTCGTATATTGAAAGACTGCTCAAATTTGTTTATATTCACTATCCAACAATTTACTTTCATTGCCCGCTAGCTTCCTTCTCTATAGGAAAACATGTTTCATGCGATTGACTGAATCGGTCTGTATGTTGCCGTCGGGGATACGTTCCGCGGAGAAATACGCCTGGGTTCACGGAATCCCCACTTCATCATAACGGAGGATCGAGAGCCGTAAAAGTCAACAACATGATTAAAAACAACAACAACAACAACAACAACAACAACAACAACACTCATCACTGCTCATCCGCACAGACGGATTTTTCTGTCTGGTTTCATGCATGAAGTAGGACATCAGGCTCTATCATTGTGTTGGACTTATTTCAGTGCAACTATCATTTCATGATAAACCTCTTTACACAGGCATTGGCATGACATAGGCCTATAACTATTGCCTGCCGAGTGCATTTACATTGTATCCAGATTGTATCCAGAACATGAGGATACCTCAGGGATGCGTGCGGCATTCAATATTTAATTCAATTCAATGCAATTTAAATGCAATTCTATAGCCAATAGTACCCTTTTCTTGTCGATACAGGTTCAAGGAAAAACGAAACGTATCATAACTAATCGTTAGAAAAATAATTGTGTTATTGGAAAAGAGAGGTCCACGTAAAGACAAGCTTGTAGAAAGGAACAATGTGGGCCACTCAATGAATCGATCTTACAATAGAGAAAAATGGAAGGAATGGATGGAAGGAACCGAAACACACACACACACACACACACACACACACGCACAAGACACACGTCATGAACAAAGACGTAGACAGGACAAACAACAAGAGACAATAGGGAGGGGATTGTAAGCGGGAGAGGGAACAGAAGGGAAAAAAAGAAAGGACTATGAGGCAGGGGTCCACACTTACGGACCATGAGATTATGATGTTTTAATAACCACTTAGCATGCGTTTAAGAAGAAAAAAGTTACCAAGATGCCAACATGTCCAAGTTTTCTTGTGATGACTGATGAGGCGTCATTTCCTTTGTCTTGGTAATCTAAGGGCTATGTAAGCTTACGTACACAATATACTTTCTATACGCGATGTAGGCCCTATTATATTTATAGTTTAGAGGCTCTGTCGAAAACGAAAGGATGGAGTGGTCTCAAGCATGCAGGCGTATAGAAGACATACCTAGCTAGCATCAGCTACAATTGTATTTTCAAATAGAAATGAATAATTATATAAAAGACCAGCTAAAGGGGTAATAAGTCATAAACACGTTTGCAGATTATCACTTCAATCGATCGAGCTCTAAGCGAGACAGAAAAATCCGTCTCTCCGGAGGAGTTGTTTTTTTTTTATATAAATCATTATTTCTTTTTTTCTTTTTCTTTTTCTTTTGTTTCGTTTTGTTTTGTTTTGTTTTTTGGTGTTTTTTTTTTTTTTTTTTTTTTTGGGGGGGGGGGGGGGGGACATTTAGGGTTCTCCGAGGTGAAGCCAGACGAAGTCTCCGCGGAACATCCCCGACAAGACACCGACCAATCTTTCGGACAAGCTATAAACCTGAATGGCAGCACATGCACATGTATAATTATTGTATGCATGCCTAATATTATCAGGGAGGGAGGTGGTAGAAGAATTCGGGCCATCTCCCTGGTTATCATCGTTTCATGAGGGTCTTCTTTAGAGTAATTCTTGCTTACACTCATCGCACTCTTTTGCATTCCGGATATCGAAATTTTTCATGCGCACTACCTTGGCTATAAATGCACCAAATACCGTACGTCTTACCTGTAAGTATACGAAGAACGATGCCATTTTCACCATTGCAAGCACATCGGAGTGCCACCAGCGATGCCCCGGCAGAGAGAAGAGAAGCAGTTATCAGCTTAAATCGTATCAGAGTTACGCCAGCCATTATCCAAGAAATTCTTCCAGAAATACATAAAGTTGAAGTTTACTATAGTTGAAGCCATGCAGACGTGTCACCAGATCAGACGACGCTGCACGTGTACAGCGTTCACGGCATCAAATAATTTCCCTATGCGCCACGGTCAAAAATGCGTGACGACTATAATGGGGCCTCTATTGTGTCAGTACACCTCACACCTTTTTATAGCACACCGCGTAACACCAATGATGGGCCAAGCCCTCTGAGAGAGAAAGAGAGATGGGGGGGGGGGGGGTGGAGGAAAAGCCCGATCTTTTCAGAAGGCAGTTAGCATAAGATTTATACCCATGCCATGTTCTTCCATATCACAGAGGTTGTTTGACTTCTTTTTTTCGTAGTACTGTCGTGACTGTACCACACGCAGGACGATTCGTGTGGGAAATCATCCCGAGATTTACTGTGCAGCAATGCTAGCTGTTTGCACTCGATGCCCTTCTCTTCAAGTTACGTAACACTAAGAAGTTTCATCAACACTGCAGACAACAGAATATGGTCCTTGAAGGCAACCCTTTTCTCAGAGGAAACCTTGGGAGTGGTCACCCTCAATCGCAAATCCACATTCAAACCATGGAGCAGCGAGGTGTCCCACCTCCCTGCATAGTATATGGAGCAACAATACACGTAGCTTCATGCTCCACTTAGTCAAAAAGAAAAACAAGATAATGCCTATATAAAGGGCTCCTATTATGCATGCGATCAATGAAATGTGGGGACCCTCATGCTGACAAAACTAGAAAAAAAAAATGATGTTATTTTGGGGGTTTCTTTTCCAAATTTTGTTGAATGTCTCCCACTAAATGTCTGAAGTTTTACATGCTTCTACGACGTACTAGGCCTATCTTATGGTGATCTCTAAAGTTTGTATATTCGATATTTGATTGCGTCACAAGGAGCTGGGTTTTTTTTTTTCTGAGGTGTGTGTTGGGTGGGGGTAGAGAGAGGCGAGTGGATGGTAAAAGTGCATATTTGTATGCCACTTTTCTACGAGGCAACAACAATACAGTATTGTTATATCTTTCAAGGTATATTAAACTCAGTGAATGCGCAAAGTAGCATTTTTAATGAACCATCAACTAAATTCTTCCTTCCCAAAGGTTTGCGACCAAAGACCGCGAAAATAACGTTTCTCAATGCATGGTTTTCATTTCATCCTCTCTTGTTATTTATGTTGACAAAATAAAACCGACCCTGAGTACCTCTTCACAAAATAGGCTGAAAAAAATTGATATCATACATGTCATACAATTGTCGTACTGAGGTGTTCCACATGCACATTCTTTATGCCATGCCCTTCAAGGGAGTGCATAGATATTCAAATAAGTTAAACTGTTAATCCTCAGTATAAGGCAGATCGTGGAATGATGGCTTGATTGAACTTTGACAAACAGCATTTGCTAGCCAAATTTCTACATCTAATAACAATAAATAGCATTATGTAAATATAACAAAATGTAGTGTGATTCATTAAATTACTTTATATTCAATTCAATTCAGTTCAAATCAAATCAGAGTTTATTTGCAATATCACATTTTCTTTTGGACAATTTCAAGGAAAACAAACGAACAATACATTACAACAATACATAAACATACATGGAACTATTTGTTTAAAATAATGGTATCATTTGAAACAAAGTGTCATTATACAAATATCTGTAAAGGTGTGCAAAATTTGACACTGCATTAACGCAGAAATGAATGAGGAGAATCCACAAGGTATAGTGTTTTACTGTGCTAACGGTCATAATTCATAAGACATTTAAACACTTTCAACATTAAACATTTTAACCACAATGATTTACGATAGATATGTACTAATGTAATTTTAGCATCTAGTTTGATAATTACAGTTAATGATGTGGATGGCTGAAGGAAAGTCCGATTTATGATAACTCCAAGAAATTCTGATGAAACAAGGAAAATCTACTATAATAATAGTAATGATAAATATCATTTATAAAGCGCTTATTACAACTTTTCTAAGCGCTAAGCGTCTAGGAATGTAGAAAAATTAGAAGGGAGAAATCCAATCATGAAGTAGATATATATAGTAAGATGAAACACAATACAAAATACATAATACACACATTGTAAATTGTAACTTACGGAACGAACATAACATAATATATGTAATAAATCAATACAAATTATAAGTCATGAGTGAACAGACGGGTTTTCAGCAACTTTTTGAAAGAGTCTGCTGTAGGAGCTTCGCGGACGTGGATAGGTAAGTTGTTCCGAAGTGTATATAGGTGCAACATATGCTGAAGGCACGGTCGCCGTAACAAGTACGGGTGCGCGTGCCGATGTAAGTTGAATGTGTATAAATTGATATAATTACTATTATTGATATGCAACCATTCAAATGCTCGAACAATATCATTTCATGACATGTATACTTTGTCCTCTGTTGATTGGAAATTTGTACTACTAGTACGTTTCTTGATTTTCGTTGAATGGAAATAAACTATGATTGAATTGAAAAAATTGAATTGAATTCATTCACATTGTCAAGCCTGATGACAGACAAGCACGTTAGATTACAATACAACATTGTTGAGAAGTATGAAGGTGCACCTATCAAACTAAGTCAAGAGAGATACTTTTTTATTTCCAATGACAAATTTTGAAAACAGAATAGACAGTACTTGGCTTGTTATGACCTTGCTGAATGCAATGTCGTAATTAAAAACAATGCCATGTACATAGTGTAATAAACATAATGTCACAATTACGGATTCCATTGTGGTAAAGCCATGCTAATGTATCTGATAATAATGTTCCGTTTGTTTGATGGTCTTTGGATTTTTTTTTTTTTTTTTTTGGTGGTGGTAGTGGTGGTTTCAATAGTAATGAATAATTTTATGGTTTAATTAGAATTCTTTGAATAAGAATGGTTGAATGCATTATATACTGTTGTTGGCAACTATACAGCATTCTCTCGGTCACATCTCTCATGTACACTGTATGTAGCGTTATCCGCATTGTAATTACCTCCTATGTTATGCTCTTCTTCTTTCTATTTTTTTTTTATTCTAATTGCACAATTGGAACTACGCATGTATACTTATGTGTAGCTCGTTGCTGCTGTTGATGGTATTTTTTTTTAATCTGTAATCAATTTGAAAGATTTAAGTTTTTTTTTTGGGACTTTTTCTCCCTGTTTCTTTTTGTTTTACCCCTTCTCTTTGATTTCTCCGTTCGTTCTCTCTCGATCTATATGTTGCTGCTATCCTTCGATTATCTTATTCGCTTTCACACCTGTTTGCGAGTATTTATTCACACCTGTTCGTGAGTACTTATTTTTCTCTCTGCTCCGCTTTGTTTCCCTCCTTGTCATGATCCCTATGTTAGTCTCTTCTCTCTCCCTCTCTCTCTCTCTCTTGTATTTTTCTGGTTGTCCTCTTTTATTTCTTATCCGCTTCCACACCTGTTCGCAAATATTTATACAACGTCTCCTATTTAACTCCCTTGATTTTTTTTTCTATTCTCACTCTCTTCTTGAATACTGATAGTCTTGATTTTTTTGTTGTTGTCATGACACATTATGATGTTCGCATTAGGCTGCTTTTTTTTCCCATTACTTTATTTGCAGTAGGATGAAATTGATTTAAATTTCTGTGTATGACTGCATTCATTTTTAGTTGCTGGTTTTTTACTCCAAAATTTATCTATCAATATGAAAACATTTAAAGTTTTTCAATGTGTGAATTTTAATGAATTTTATCATATGTATATTGTATGTGAGGGTGTGTGCAATTTCTCTTCAGTTTATGCCTTATCTTTGTTGTTATTATTGGTGCTATCAATTTTTATGATAATGTGATTACAGTTTGTCTTTTTTTTTCGGGGGTGTCATATGAATCAGTTGTGTAAGTTGTTTTATTTCTTTTCTTTATGTTTCCCTGTTGTAAAGCTGTAAAGTTTGATGTAATCCAAATATGGTTAGTCTTCGTTTTTTTATTTGGTGTTTTTTTTTTCATAAAACCGAAAACCGAAATTGAATTACATAGAAAAATGACATTTTAACTAAAATGAGCTGAAGCCAATCACAACCGCGAATGGAAGGGAGGGGATGTGGGTGTATTGTTGGAAGAAGGGGATGGGGATAGGATACGACTGCATTATTTCCATTTTCATTTATTAACTCTTCCTATATTACTATTGAGAGGACACTAACTACAATGCTAAATCTTTAGCCATCAAGCTCTTGGAATTTAGAACTATTTAAGCGTATACTTGACGTTTTCCCGATTAGTGTCAATTCCTGTGCACTATACAATGTCATATCCGTGAAAAACTAGAAATCCATAAATCTTGCATTACTGACATAAATCATTGTATATTTTCAGACTCCTCGTTGTCTACGCCCATACAATCTCCAAAATCTTAGAACCTCGGGCCGCGAGAAAATTATGTATGTGTCGTTGTTTTTATCCATGTATGCATTTATTCATTTTTGCGTTTCATTCATCTCGTGTTTTATCTTTGAACATGGCCTTGAGTAAACTGGAGCCTGTTTGAGTGCGAACGATTATGATGAAATATCAATACTGCGGTTTTCAGAAAAAAACAACAACAACAACAACAAAACACAACACTGAACTCCTTATACATAATTTTTCACCAAGTTTCAGTAAGACTTCATTTGCTCACAGTTGACAAAACAAAACAACGTAATAGATATCTGTTCTTTTCTCCTTTATATTGTAAAATGAAGATTGATAGGGTTTTAGCATGTGATGCACCAAACTTTAGTGAATCTTTATGAGATCCAAAGAGTACTTGATATAAAAAACGGTGCATATTCTATGGTATTGAAGTAAAATGTGCTAACTTGTATTTGATTATAAACCTATGGCGTGTTGAACATTCAGTCATTACCTTATTGTAAGCTTATATTCAAGTCACATGATTTTGTTTCCATAAACGCTTACATAAGTACATAATAGTTATTTTAAGGAACTTTGAATCACATAAGTTTCATCAAAACATGGATACAATATTATAATGGTATCAACGTTGACCCCCACTAATCAAGGTGCTTTTCATCAGTGCATTTAAGATGGTAACCGAAGGAAAAGGACAAAGTGAGACAGAAATATAGAGAAAGGGGGAAAGAGCGGGGCAAAAAGAGGGAGAAGATGCAGACACAGCGATTAGAAGGAAATAGTAACCTAGGAATAATTTAAGACATGTTGAACAGAACTCCATCTACACACTAGAGGATGCATCCCGACCGGTTACTCGTTGCGAATGATTTTTCGATGCCTTTGTCTTGTGTCGTTTGAGCAGACTGCTTGGTTGGGGAATTCCCTCCAGATTGCCCGTCAGGAGACAACGGAAAACCTCTTTAAAGCTGGGATGTTTCAGACCATAGATTATGGGGTTCAAGGAGCTGTTGATGGTTAAAAATGTGCTTGTGTAGAGAGTGATAACGCTTGCGCCCGGTATGAAGAAGTTTACGACGGTGGGCAGAAAACATATCACAAACACACAGACAACGATGAAGAGATTTTTCGTGATGTCAATTTCGCGCCTGTCGAATGTTGAGTTCGAACTGTTGTTAGCCCCGCCTGATGTTCCCACCGAACTGTCCGCAAACTGCAATCGGAAATTCTTTGAACTTGCAAGAACAAATCGCAGAATGAGAAGGTAAAAAATTCCTGTCACTGTCAGCGTAACAAAGAGTATTGCTCCTTGCAGAGATACGTACATAAAGTTTGTCGGATTGTCATCGGTCACCGAACACAAGTGATAATATTCTGAAATGCCTATGGACCCTATGCCGACATACGGAGGAACTATCATGAAAACGGATGATACCACCCACGTTGCTATGGCTACGAAGGAGACTCTGCGATGGGTGTTGAATCCGCGATCGCCGCGAATTGATTTCGTGATGACATACCATCTGATGACAGCGATGCTCCCCAGGGTGAGCACGCTGCAGCATATCGATGTGAACGAGAGAGCGACGACGAGAACGCACACGATCTCAGGGAAAGGCCAGTTGTCGACGTCGCTCAAAATCATGGAAACTTGTAGGGGTAGGGTGAAGCAGACGACGAAATCCGCTACGGCGAGGCTGACCACCAGAATGTTGGTCGTTGTCTGAAGTTTCCTCGAGACAATCACCGATACGATAACCAAGGCGTTTCCCGAACAGCCGACAAAAAATACCACGAGCAAACAGACACTGATGATGGCACGGTGGAGGAAAGCGACGTCGGACGAGACTTCCTCACGGCCACCAGGTGACAAGGATGATGAAATGAATGAGGAACTTGATATTTCCGTGGCCAGTTCGGTTAAAACTTCTGTCTTTGAGGTCGCTGGTAGACTAACAGACGTCATGGTTATAGGACAAGGAGATAATGGTCCACTGCATAAAATGACTATACTTGAAGCCTATGTTACAACGTTACAGAAGCTGTGACAATCGAAAATTTTCTGAAGTGAGATACAAGCTCTACAATCTGCTCAATAATGGGGGTTTAGTTTTGAAATAGACAGTTACCTGCAGTCGACTGCCGGTCTATTTATACCAGTTTGCTGAGTGAAATAATAGCAGAAGATGTAATGAAATCATCCTTGTGTTATTCTTCCCCTTGCATTTTTAAGTGTTTTGTTTTCTGTAGGAAAAAAAAAGCAACGTGACGTTGCTATACACCCTGTTTCTTCTGTGATTCTGTAGAGGAGAAATTGCATTGTCAAAGGAAAAATGTTTTTTCTTCATATTTCATTATCCATTCCAAACGCCTGCATTGAAAACAATTAAAGTTTCATCGCTGTTTCGTGGCATTGTTACTTTGAAGGCAAGTATATCAGTCTCTATCTAAGAGCAGGCTGTGATAATGGGAACGACTAATGGGAAGCACGTGAAACACATATGATATACCATAGTTATGACACGTTTGCGAGTCAAAACTTGTATAGACAAAGTGTGGATACAGGCAGACTTTGATTAAATGAAAAAAAAAATGTGTCAGCATATTATACATTGAATCGTATACAGGGTTGCTGACTTTTCAGATTAAAAGAAATTTCCGGATGATTTTTTAGAATTTGCGTTTGAACATCTTTTCAACATTTGATTTTTTTCTTCAAAATTCACTACATATCTCAATGAGAGAGTGTGAGAGAGAGAGAGAGAGAGAGAGAGCGGGGAGGGAAGGGATGGGGGGGGGGGGAGAATGGTGATGAAGAGTGGACGGGAGAGTTACCTGCTCATGACGTGTTTATTTCTTCGTATTTGCATTATTATAAAAGTTCTTCACTGAATGCAGAGATTTCGAAATGGTCATGCATTGGGTTTTTTTCTCAACAATACAACGACAATACAACACTTTAAAAACTGACACTCGAACATGAAAATGGCATTAAAAAAGTGCGTATTTTTTCTACAAAGTTTACCTGGTATATTACTGTACATGTATGAACGAGTTTCTAGCTGCCTTGTGCTCTGCTTTCATGAGTATAGCATGACCAGCAAAGGTAAAGGTGTCAGACTTCTTTGTTGCCGGCAACCCGGATATTATACGTGTAGTCTGCTATTAAAAACCGCAAGCTCAACAATGCATTAATATTGGATTCTCTGATTGGCCAGTGGGATCGTGATTAATAGCATGCAGCTTTATGGGGCCTGTATTGTTTCGTTTCAAATCTAACAGCAAATTCACCCAAAACGCGTTGGCTTTGCTGGTTTAAACAGTTTATTCAAGGTACAATTAACAAACATCGTCAACATTTAACTCGTTTGAAAGGGATCGCGTTAGTGTTTGTTAAAATGAGTTCATCATTGCATTGACATTAAATGTTAATGCGTATCCATCACATTTTTCTCATTACAGACGTCAAGTTTTGCTAATAACAGAAAAAGAGAAAGAGAGAGGCGCGTCGTATTTCACACATAAATGCATGATAGGCTTTTACACACATTTTTTTCCACGGCAGTTACATGTACATTGTATTGTTGTTCCTATTATTATTATTGTTATTATTATCATTATTATTATTATTATTATTATTATTATTATTATTATTATTATTATTATTGTTATCATTATCATTCTCATTTATTCAGCATTTGAAAGAGACATATATTTGAATAATCAAACAACGAACGATTAATCAAAACAAGCGCATTTATACAAGAGTACAAAAAGTGAGGCTTCCCCTTATATGCTTCGCTATCCATGTTGCCGGGCTAGAAAAAACAATCAAAATCATATAAGTACGACCACCGAGCTTTTCCAACCAACACACATCAAGGAATAGCTAAAACATTTAACTGATAGTGTAAAATAACATTTTGGATTGAGCATGTATACCGATTTAATTATTGCAGGCCTACCTAGAAAATAATGTACTATTATGTCACTATAATGGTGACTGGCGCTTCTTCGCCATCTCGCACCATTCACAACAAATCTATAAAACATCCTGCCAATACGAGACAGCATCATACAATTAGCAAAAAAAAAAAAAAAATCTTTATCTGTTTACACCAATTTTTATAACAATACCCTGAACTATTTTCAAACTATAGAAATAAGATTGTGAATCTTTAAAATTCTCTTCCGATCCCCAACCCCACGGCCCAAATACTTATCGTACAACATACCGGTGTACAATCAGGTGTTTTCATTGCGCCATAATATCCAAGGTAAAGTATGAACAGAGAAAACAAATTTACTAATATTATGTCACAATCACAGCACCACAATTAACCCCACGACCCCAAACCTTAAAAATGTGAAAACGTAATAATCTGAGAAAGTGTCGTAACTCCGGATCTGGGGAGCTTACATTTCGCACAAACAGCGAAATGATAAGTCGATCTGCTGTCATACTAATATAATGCGACTGTCCGCTTCTGACTAGTGAGCCAGATGAGAGCAGAGGATTTATATTATACACACACACACACACACACACACACACACACACACACACACACACACACACACACACACACACACACACACACACACACACACACACACACACACACACACACACACACACACACACACACACACATATATATATATATATATATATATATATATATATATATATATATATATATATATATATTAATGGTTCAACATCAAAACAGCATGGCTTTGATGCAAGACTCTTCAGATCAAAATTTCTCAGAGTGCCACCATCTATGGAGCATTTACAATGCATTACAACTGTTTAGGTAGACATTGTTGATCGTATATGTGGTCTACTGTCACACTGTGGGAGTCTGATTGTCCCATTCTGTTTGCATACACGATACTCTTAATCACAATAATCGCGGCATCCAACGAATAACAGACCGTTACAGTCGACCGCTCGATTTATACTTGCACATTTGTAACGTAAAAATTCACGTGATAACTTTCACTTTTTTTTTTTTTTTTTATTAAAAAATCCCTACCCGTGGGAGTTCCCACCCTCCTCTGCTCGGTCGCTTCGCTCTCTCGCTGCAAGGATCTCACATCGTCACATTGTGTTCGCCCGTATGTTATAATCATAGTCCTTCGCACTGATTTTTTTCCCTATATGTTTAATTCCCTTTATAGAGATTTGCTTTTAAATGCTCCATAAAGGCGACTTTTATACTCTGTTTAAACAAAAAGTACCTACCGTGGCCACACCCTCGCCGAAGATCTCACACCGTCACATAATGTACTCCCCCCCCCCCCCCGTATATTATGATCATAGTCCATCCAACTTATTTTTTTTTTCAAATTGTAATTCCCTAGAAATTTGCCTTCAAATTCTCTATAAACGCGACTTTTATTCTCTGTTTTTTTGTTTTTGTTTTTGTTTTTTTTTTACAAAAAGTCCATACCGTGGGGGGGGGGGGGGGTATCCCCCTTCAAAACCCTTGCCGAGGATCTCACATCATCACATAATGTGCCCCCGTCGAGATCCCCCCCCCAAAAAAAAAAAAAAAACACAAACAAACAAACAAACAAAACAAACAAACAAACAAACAAACAAACAAACAAACACAAAAAACAAACAAACAAACAAACAGTAAGTGTTTCGGTGCGCTTGATCAATCGTGTTCAGTATTGACTTAGTTTTGAGGTGAC
Organism: Diadema setosum; assembly: GCF_964275005.1. Classification (NCBI taxonomy): domain Eukaryota; kingdom Metazoa; phylum Echinodermata; class Echinoidea; order Diadematoida; family Diadematidae; genus Diadema; species Diadema setosum. The sequence goes on along the minus strand of NC_092704.1, from coordinate 19,983,593 downwards.
TCCCTTTTCTTCTTCAGGAGTACCGGCACTGTCCAACACCCCGATATGGGGCCAACTGGACAGAGACAGAGCGTCGATGTTGGGGGCATTAGAATTCTATAAATCATTTCCTTGCTCTTGAATGATTTAGAGAACTGCTGCAAAGAACTCTACTTCCGACAGTTCTCACTCTGTCTTTGTCTTCTGTCTTTTATTTAACCTGCACTTCACCCATTTGTAGATTTTTTTTGTCTCTTCAATCATCTACTTTATTAATCAACTCCATATTTATTCTATGATATGAATTTGAATTGAATTTAAATCTATGTCTAATTCATTTTGACAGCTCTGCCCCTGATCCAAAATGTATCACTGACGCGCTCTGAAGGCTGCCCTCAACGTCATATTTCATTCAGGGGACCTCTCTTTGCATGCCGAAAATGGACGTAAGTATCTTTATTTAGAGTTGTTCATCGTTTGATTCACTTTTTTTCAGCACTAGCATTCATTGACTTCAAATGCTAAGACTCTACATGTCGAATGCTTTAAGAAAATTTTGGAGTGATTGATTAGACACCATTTACGGTTCCATATTCGTCTTGAGCTTTTGTTTTTTTCAAAACAGCTACGCCGAAGTGAATGTATGGGGCCAATGAAATAACGCTTTGTCATTCACTACACGCAGGTAAAGCTGAATGAATGCGCATGCCATGCAGAACTTGCACTAAGCAAGTGTGACTATGTAAACTCACACACAAGGCGAGGCGAGGCGAGATTTCCAACAAACTTTCTGTGACTTTTTGTTTTTGTTTTTTCCTAGAATGATTTGTTAATCTCTACACTATTACATTCGGCCATACATTCTCTTCCTGTTTCCTTCATCTCTTCAAAGAATGGATACGTAAAATAGCAGAATTCAGAATCTACTGTCAGTTCGGGAAACCCACTCACAAGGGGGGCCCCTCCTTATAAGTAACCCGTCCCCCTTATAAGTAACCCCGTCCCCCTTATAAGTAACCCCCGGGCACCCCTTATAAGGAGTCTCCATGCTTTTTTGCAATGCAACGCGAAAATGAAAGGACTGCGGCAATTCGCTTGATTATGTCCATAAAGCTTCACAAGTTTCCTAGTTATGAAATTTGAGCAAAATCGGTTTGAGGCATCATATCTAAAATCATGGATTTAAATGCGATGTCAAACGACCCATGCGAATGCTGAAATGCGAGCGATTACTGGCGTGAGTGTCGCCAGGCGCGGCGGCGCGGCAATGCTTGAGTGCAGACGTGGCGACTGAGTACGGAGGTCAGTCGCCACGTCTGCACTCAAACATTGCCGCGCCGCCGCGCCTGGCGACACTCACGCCAGTAATCGCTCGCATTTCAGCATTCGCATGGGTCGTTTGACATCGCATTTAAATCCATGATTTTAGATATGATGCCTCAAACCGATTTTGCTCAAATTTCGTGAGTAACTAGGAAACTTGTGAAGCTTTATGGACATAATCAAGCGAATTGCCGCAGTCCTTTCATTTTCGCGTTGCATTGCAAAAAAGCGTGGAGACTCCTTATAAGGGGTGCCCCGGGGGTTACTTATAAGGGGGACGGGGTTACTTATAAGGGGGACGGGTTACTTATAAGGAGGGGCCCCCCTTGTGAGTGGGTTTCCCGAACTGCTGTAGACTCTAGTCTCTAGTTCGAATACTACACCTTTGTACACTGACTAGATCTAACGTTACACGGAAACTTAGCCTAAAGGCCTACTAGATGACGTACAGTAATCTCAGTATTCCCTATCAAATATTGAATATTGTAGGACGTCGTTGTGTTGGCTGCCAAATGCAATGGCCAATGCCATGCCAGGATGTAGACTAGGACAATGTTGTATGAGTATGACTATGATGAGTCATTATGTCAATGATGTGGCTAAATATGACTATGTTCGAGACCATTTATTTATCTGAATTAGCCAGAAGTGGAAACATTCACAGCTGATGCAGAGTGGTCATCACTGGTCATGGGGCATCTGTCTCAAAAGCTACAAAGTACAATGTACACAGATGGGAGGAGAGCTAACGTTAGCCATCCTACCTAGTCTGGCTTCACCACTCTACTGTGATCAAATCAAACTAACAAAGTGCAATCAATCATGCACATCATCAAGCATGGGTTTCTTATTCGATTGTCAATATTGAATCCTGCTGCACATGAATTGTTATTTCTCCATTTTCTCATAAGAGTTTCATTATCCAGTTATCAATATAGAGTTCTATTGTACTTTGAAGACTTTACTGTATGGGATTAGAAGTCTACTAAAAATTGCCAATGAATAAAGCAAGCTGTCCATATTTCAACCATATAATGCTGTCCAAATTTCTACTGATGCATGATGGCTACATCGTACACAACTGTACATGTTTGGGCTACCACAGTTTACGACTGTACAAGTACACTGTAAGTGCCCCAGGGACACAGGGTTATTGAAAACTATGCTTTTGCATGCAGTCAAATTTTGGCACAAGAGGTTGAACCATGGTACTGGTACAGGTTGTTTTTTTTTTTTGTTTTTTTTTTTGTTTTTTTTTACATTTTCCTGTAAAAAAAATCCTCTTTTATGTAAAAATTGACTTGGTAAGTACGCTTTTTTTTTTTTTTTTTCAAGAATGGAACTCTTCACGTGCTGTTAGTGTCACTACCTGGAAAGCTGTAAAGTCTAAGATAACAGGATGAAGTTCCACTATCATAGTTTCGTTTTTTCTGACATGTTCGTGAAAATTGTTCTGTAGATCAGCAGTTGCATTATTAAGTTAACTTAAAAATACAGAGGGTGAACAATTACAATTATTTTTCCCATCTGCAGTTATATCTTTTTTCAATTTAATTTGTTTTTTTTTTTTGTCTCATATACATTTCCTGTTTTTCAACAGAAAATGGAAGTGGATGAAACTGATCGTAAAGATGGGATACAAAGATACTACATTACTAAAATTGAGGAATTACAGGTAAGTAATGTAATAAAATAAGGGTACTGGGTGTAAATGGCCACTTACTTCACATATGTCCGACCAGTGGTGGAATATGCTGCAACAGCATGGGACCCACACACTCAGCGGAACATCAACAAGATCGAGATGGTCCAGCGAAGGTGCGCCCGCTATGTGACAGGTGACTTCAACCAAACATCCAGTGTGACAGCCATGCTTAACAACCTGCAGTGGCATTCCTTACGGGACAGACGCCTTCACAGCCGCCTGGCTATGATGTATCGCATCCGCTTTAACCTTGTTGACATCGCTTGGCAGTCCTACCTCAGCAAACGGACATCAGCCACTAGAGGTCACGGCTCTCGACTGCAGACGATCCAATGTAGCAATCAGGCATATGCTTCTTCCTTCTTCCCAAGGACCTGTAAGGACTGGAACAGCCTCCAAGAGGACCCAGCTTCTTCTTCTTCTCTCGACACCTTCCGGCTTGTCTTGAGTGGGAAGAAGAAATAGTTTTGTCTCCAGAGGACACAAATTTTTACTTACACGTTGTATATATACGCACTTGCACAAAAGCTACAATATCCTGTCTTAGATGTGTGTAAGGGTCCACACACTTACACACATTTCACAGTGCGATAATCTTCAAAACTTGAAGCTGCACTCTACCTGGAAGAAGAAGAAGAAGAAATGGTTCTTGAACAACTTATTCATTCATAATGATAGGAAATTTCTTCTCAAGGGAATCAATATCCAGGTTATTGCTTGTCATAAAATATGCTGATTTTTTCTTTTTGCCCTTTGCTTCAATCGAGAGATTAAAGTGACGTACAGTGTATTGGACATTTTGTCTAAGAGTGGTGATATGCAGTATTTTTCTATAGTAATGACCGAATAATTCAATAGTTACATTTCTCAGAACAAATGATTAGCTTTAGTTTTGAAGGCGCATTCATTGTTTGCCGTCCATGTAACAGGTTTAAAATGTGATCTGCCGCTGGTGAGGAAAAGAACTTTATTGTCTGTTTGATGTAAGATATTTGTAGTTAACCTCACTCTGCCTTCAGTTTGTACAAACCTCTGAAAATATGGAAAATGTTCCTTTCATGTTTGTCTAATCGTAATATACACATGAAGTGATGTCCAATTGTCGCATGATACAATGTATCTATGAAATACTGTACCGAGTACACCATCTTCTAGATATGTATGTTTTGCAAGTACGTAAATTGGGACTTGAAGGACAACATTGTGCATGGTTGAATATGTTGCCAAGAACTACAGTAAAGGAATTAGAAATAAGTATTATTGTGTTTCACAAAAACTCTATTTTAGAGAGCTGTAAAGGCAGGAAGAATATGCATGGTGGATCAAAAGTACCTAACAGCATATAAACATGGTATCCTGTCCTGTGAAACTCTTACTCCTTCACAGATAGTTGTCACAGACAAGACACAGAATTTGAGGCGGTTGGAAGCCCAACGAAATGAACTTAATGCAAAAGGTAAGTTTAAATGATTGAAGGTTGTTCTTGTGTAGCTTCACTCCCTGGGAACATGGTGGTTCTTCTAAGAAAATAAGAAATGTTGTGTTAAAGGTTCTCTGACATTCATTACGTGTTAGCATCCTTTGAAGTGAGTACATCCGGTACTAGGTACTGTATACAAGTCACAAATTCTAGGTTTGTTTTTTTTTTTTTGGTTTTTTTTTTTTGGTTTTTTTTTTTTTTTTAGTAATATGAATTTGTATAAGTTTTTTAGTAATTTATTATTATTATTTTTTTTTTTTTTAACCTGCACTCACCAAGCTCCACCCCTAGAATAATACCTCTCTTGCCTTCCATGATGTCACCAACAAAGTAGTCAGGTGAAATAAGCATGACAATGCCCACTATTTTACACCTTTCCTTGACTTATGCACAGACAGATCTCATAGAAGTCAGTCAAAGTTACATTTACACCTTGTTTAAAGTCAATCAATGCTACATTTACACCTTGTTTAAAGTACCATAGTACCAAGCAAGATTAATTGTGTAAGTTCTTAAAGTCTGTTATCTTCTGTAAGGCATTATGTATACATACAGATGTAGTATGTATCATGTCTCTTTGTATTTCAGTGCGAATGTTACGAGAAGAGCTCCAGTTACTTCAGGAGCAAGGATCTCATGTAGGAGAGGTTGTCAAAGCTATGGACAAAAAGAAAGTTCTTGTCAAGGTAAGAACTGCAATATGTTGTTCCTGGTTTGTTCCATTCAAACATCTAGTATCCTATTCAGTGTGGACATCATAACATCTTTTGCATTATTTGTACAGATTGCAATCTCCTTATTGCTAGTTTGAATGCATTCATAACATGCTTTGAAGAAATATGAATCAATGTGAATTGTATCCTCCCTGAGAATGAAGGTGGAATGTAAATATGCATGTTCTTCAAAACAATCTCCAATCATTGTGTGATATGTATTATCTGTTCATGGAGAATCAGAAAGGCACAAAAGCAAGAAACTTAGTGATAATGATACTGTTCGTGTGCTTCTATTGACATATTGCAAGTAAGACTATTATCAAGCTTTTTTTAATTATTATTTTACTCCAGGAAATTCAGAGTTATTTGATATTTGTTGTACATTTTGTTGATGTTATGTTTGATTTGTTTTTGTTTTGAAGAAGAACATAACTTTTAATTTTTGTTCCAGTTTTCCAGACTTCATGCATAACTTTTCATGAATACCTGTGGTCTTCTCCTTCACTGCAGGTACATCCTGAGGGAAAATTTGTAGTGGACATTGACAAATCCATTGACATAGCCGATGTTCAACCAAACTGCAGGGTAGCACTTCGGAATGACAGCCACACCCTGCACAAGATTCTTCCAAACAAGGTAAGCAGTCATGACAAAGGTTCTCAGTGGGTCCATGTAACAGTATGTTCTGGCACTCTTGTTTGCTTTAAAATTCAGGCTAAAATTTAAATTCATCAAACCCAGAATGATTTGGAATGTGATGGTGTAGTGATAGTGTCAATTCAATGAATATTAAAGCTTTGTTTGGAAATAATATCATGGAGATGGCAAAGTAGCCTGTGATTTTGTTCTGAAATGGAAACTAAAGTCAATTTTACAAGGCAGAGAAACAAAGTTTGGAAATGATCCCACTGTGCTTTCTAATAAAGAAGAAAAACAAAATCTGGAACACAGCTTTGCAAAGTTTGGATCACAGCATTTGCTGCACATCAAGGCCGTGCCTGTGGCTATTGCTAGTTTGTTCAATTATTTTTTGCTCCTTTTTCAGCCTGTATTATGGCTTGGATAGGGTGTCATAGGGTCTGGAATGCCAATGAAGTGAATGGAGGGAAGGGAGGCAAGTTAGTGATTACATAATCTTTATGTAAAATCAAACTATTGAATTATGCATTAATTTGTAACTGAAAGGAATTCAGTATTTGGTGAAAAGTGCAAGTATTCCTCCTTTGTTTTGATTGTTTTAGGACTTTTCTTCCTTTTTCAGAGTGTGGGGATACATTTAGTTTATTTTTTGCACTTTTCTTCCTTTTCTTTTCTGAGTGTGGTAATACATTTGTGACCCACTGCAACAAAAGGATCTGAAAGTCAGGGAGGACAATTTTCTGAAAATGACATGCCATTATTCCCTTATTCTTCCACTTTGATGTCATATCTGACATGACTCATAAAAGTACTCGGTTGCAGGGATATCGATGATTTTATTAGCGCATAGCGAGTGGTTTAGGAAATCAGTGTTTCGAGAAAACCGCCTTCAAAGTTTTCCTTCCAACGCTATCAGGATCAAGGGGAAGCAAGACAGTTTTCACCGTTTGACAATAGAAGGTACGCTCCTAGCAACATCCGATGTTCATTCAAGCTTAGCGCTAATGGTCTATGCACGACCAATCAGTAACCAGGATGCACGCACTGACCAATGAGGTCACTACCCCGTTGCTAGGGGCGGAGTCTAGCTGCGGCGCTTAATCCAAATCTTCGGACACGTTACAGTTCCGTTGAAAGTCGGAAAATCATGGCCCAGAAAAATGCTACTTTCTTGCCTTTTCTTTGATCATTTAGCTTCGAAATTTCGGTAGATGATAGAAGATAAATAGACTACAAAATTATATCAAAAACAAAAATCCAAATGTTTTTACGGATTTTGATGATCTGATTTCAAACTCGATTTTCACGGCTCACCCGTCAGCGACTTTAGGATCCTTTTGTTGTAGCGGGTCACATTCCGTCGCCCTGAGTTTTGCAGATTAACAAAGAAGTTTGAAATCTTTCTTTTGATAATGACTGATGAGAATGAAGTTAATGATGAGGATTATTATCATTATTGCTACACATGATTGATTGTAGCATGATAATTATTGATACATTGATTTCATTTTCATAATTGTGAGCATTGTTCTTGTATCTAATGTTAATCAAGAATGTTATTGATGATATTTGTCTTTTTTTTTTCTTGCCAGGTGGACCCCCTTGTCAGTCTCATGATGGTGGAGAAAGTCCCAGACTCAACGTACGAGATGGTTGGAGGTCTCGACAAGCAAATCAAGGAGATCAAAGAAGTTATTGAACTTCCTGTCAAACATCCAGAGCTATTCGATGCCCTTGGCATAGCACAACCAAAGGTTTGCATTTTTATCCTCAGTCCCACGAGTTGAGTTTTGTGTTATAGATATCTCGATAAGATGGTTCTTCCTGTGAGCCTCCTATATCGTCGCCGGTCACAAGAACCGACGAATCCCTCAGGTTTGCGTAAGAATGACAATTCGAGAAAATCGCGTTTGAAGTTAACCCATTTTTTACTTATGGCTGCTACACTTTCATGTCTATAATTTCCAATTATTTTTGTAGTACATCAGACTTCAATTCTTGCTCTAACTTGTGAAGTTTTTATCGAATTGTATTGTTAACAAATAAGCGGGAAATCGTCAAAGAGCTGCATGCATGTATTTTCGGTCTGCAAAGAACGTTGTCATTTTCCATGTGTGTCCATATGTACATGTACATTGAGCGTTGTCATTGTCAACGCATGTATTACATAGTACGCGCACTGTGCGCGCGGCCAATGAACTGTTGAATCTCAAAAACTACATGCAAGTCAATGCGCACTGATTCGTCGGTTCGGTGACCGCGCGTACTAGTACGCGCGGTCACCGAACCGTCGAATCGCCTGATTGTTTAACACACACGTCCATTGGGAAAACAAATAATTTTCACAAATGGAATTACATACTTCTACAAAAGTGATAAGTACGTAAAAATTACACCAAATTACACACTGAGAATTTCAGAATATGTAGTATGGAATGTCTACTATCGAAATGATTGAAAATCTCAAAATCGAAAATTTGACCCCAAATCGAGTGATTCGTCGGTTCGTGTGACCGGCGACAATATATCTGAAGAAATATCTATCAGGGGGGCATTTCATCAACGAGTTCGTCGGAGTTTTCACCGACAAATTTGCTATCAGCCAATCAGACGCAAGGATTTCAGTAGCTTTTAACAGTTGTCGGTGTAAATCACTGACAAAAAGTTTCATGAAACACCCCCCTGAACTGTGGTTTGTGCAGTTTGAACTAACCATGAGCCTGCCAATCATTTGTTTATAATTTATCTTCATTCAGTAATGTATAGAATGTGTGAAGACATTCAGTATTATCCTAGTAAATGGCTCTAAAGCAGAGTAGATATTCAGTTCAGTTCTGTTTCAGTTTGATTTTATATTCGCAACGTGTAAACATGTTTTTCCAGTGATCTCCAGAGAATTCATTGTATGTTAAATGTGTGACTGGGGAAACTTGGGGCTGAGATCAAGAATCCATCTGCCTTGTTTGCATGTTTAGGGAGTGTTGCTGTATGGGCCACCAGGCACTGGTAAGACACTGCTGGCCAGGGCCGTTGCTCATCACACTGAGTGCACCTTTATCCGAGTCTCAGGGTCTGAGCTTGTTCAGAAGTTCATTGGTGAGGGCTCCAGGATGGTCCGGGAACTTTTCGTCATGGCAAGGTATGCATGGCAACTGTACAACCATGTTCCTATCTTAATCCGTGGAGGACAGGCTGATTTTGCTACAACACTCTTTTCCCATGGACACTTGTCCAAGTATACTCAGGACTCATCCTCGATGGGTTAAGGGTGACAACTTCCCATGTCTCTATTTTTTTTTTTTTTTTTTTTTTTTGGGGGGGGGGAGGGGGAATTAAAAAATAAACAAAGTTATTGCTCCCATAATATTAAGAAGATGACCAAATGCAATGTCTCATGAACTTCAAATTTTCTGTCTTTAGGGGCAATCCTAAAGTTTCCATGTATACTACTGATACTGTGACAAACCATCAACTCCAAGTTTGATGTTATGTGTGCAGATACCACTTTATCTGGACTAAAAAAAGATCAGTTATCATAGTTCATTGAATTCAGAAATTCTGTTCAGCTCAGTGTGTATATCATGATATTGTATGCACATTAATATTTGAATTTTGCCCCTCATTACTGTCATTGAAGCAATTCATGCTTATATTGTCTGTAAGTTATGAAGTAGATTTTCTCTAAGATTGTCTAAAGTATGTCTTGTGAAATCCGTGTCCTCATAAGATAGTCACTTGAATATTATGTCTAGATATGTGTGTGTTTTGCTATGATGTAGCGTAAGCCAAGAGTCAGATGTATGTTACATAGCTTGTCAGTATTCTTATGCTGTATTAGGGTTACACCATAAGTGAAAAGTGAATGAGGCATTAAGTGTTACAAAAACATGCACGTGATGTAAATGCACAGAACTACCAGATACAAAATGTAGCACGTGTAGCATAATTGTGCTAATTACACTGTACATGTTCTTGTTCTTTTATGGCACAAATTTTGTCCAATGCAATGACCATTTCCTGGTTTAAACAAGAATGCGAGAAAAAGAAAGGGGGGGGGGGGGTACAATGTGTCCTTGCTGTACAGTTAAAAGGTCTGTGGATGTAATCATTTCTCTGTGCTGACACTGAAGTGTTATTTACAATGTATCTATTTTGCAGAGAGCATGCGCCATCAATCATCTTCATGGATGAGATTGACTCCATTGGGTCTACTCGTATCGAAGGGAGCTCCGGTGGGGACAGTGAGGTGCAGAGAACTATGCTGGAACTCCTCAACCAGCTGGACGGCTTTGAAGCCACCAAGAACATCAAGGTGAGCGCGATATCTGCTTGGAGCCATTTAACCCATTGAAGACTATTCCCAAGTATACTCGCGCATGTGCTTTTGAGAAATGAATGTTGTAGCAAAAAATCAGCTACGTAGTCCTCAACGGGTTAAGTGTTCTGCATCTGAACTGCTTCTGGAAAAAATATGTCTTGCATATCAGTGATCCAGCCTTAATGATAGGCATTTGTCCCTTCCTGTGTACATGTAGTTTGTGGGTTTGGGATATGTGTGCTTGTTTTCTTGATTCATTTATTCTGCATATCACCATACTCCGCAAGTTAATTTTTCTGTAATATACACAATCAATTTGCTAGATTCATGCATAGTTGAGTGAAATTGAATGCATTCTTCATTGAGTAGGGGGTGGATATCAGGATGCCTGTAGGTCCTGAGTAGTTCTTATGTGGTGTCGTAATAAATGAGAAATGTGGTGTAATGAGAAATTCTACTAAAATGCACTGGTACATGAACGACCAACCACTGAAGATTTGAATGAAATGGGACAGTACTGGATGTTGTAGCCACTGCAGTGTCAGTTTGCCAAATAATCTGGCATCCTTGAGGCAGCCCAACTAAGCTTTTGATCATACCTGAATTTTGTATTGATGCACAGAAGTCAAAATGAATAGAAAGGAGAAAGAAAAACTGCATGAATGAACTAGAATTGTGACACTTAAAATAACTTCAGATGCCCAAATTGAAATAAGTGAATATTTTCGGTTTTAAAGTAAACTCAAGACAATACTTTTTAATAAAATGACTAAGCAAATGCAATTAATCTTTGTATATGGTGCATGGTGCATTAGCTATTTCAGTTAAGTCTTTGACTATTCTGCAAAGTGACCCTAAACAATGAGATCTCGTTATCGTCAGGTCATCATGGCTACCAATCGAATCGATATCCTGGACTCGGCGCTCCTCAGACCCGGTCGCATTGACCGTAAGATTGAGTTTCCCCCTCCGAATGAGGAAGCCCGTCTTGACATCCTGAAGATCCACTCGAGGAAGATGAACTTGACGAGAGGCATCAATCTGAGGAAAATTGCTGAACTTATGCCAGGAGCATCAGGGGCAGAGGTCAAGGTAGGTCAAAGGTCATGTTAGGTGACAGATTATAAGAGGCTCAAGGTTATTATGGGCTAGAAACAAGTAGACCTGTGACTCTATCAGTATACACATACCTCCACACCCAAAGATTAGTGGAAATAAATAGAAAAGTATGAAAAGGAGCTACACTTCACATTGATCTTAATGTAGATGCTCTTATCCTCTTATCTCTCTAGTGATGCAGCTAGTATTATAAACATACATGAAACTACTCTTATGATTGAAAAGGTGCAAATGTTGATGCTGAAACACATCATGCTCTAATAGACTGGCCACTTCTTTGTCTGTTACTCACCAAGTTTACTGAAATGTGTATTGTGCCTGTGATTCTTAGAAGTAGATTTTGGGTAAGCAGTGTGCACCTGTTTGTACCTAGTTCGCCAAGGGCACCATGACAACTGAATTCTTCAACTTTTCCTTTGCTTTTCTTTCTTTGCTTTTTTTTTTTTTTTTTTTTTTTGCCGATCAGATGTTGTGACGTGAACCCTGTCAATAAGAATTGTGTAATCCTTTAATTTTTATTGCATCACAGTAGCCTTTGTGTGAAATTGTGACATTTCACATCTAGATGTGTAGGTTGTCTGATGTACATTGCATTTACAGTCCATTCTGGAGGTCATTAAATGGATGGTGATGAGAAACCATGAATTGTGACAGCTAAATGCTTGACCACATGTAGAGTCACCATTTTGATAGCGATTGGAAGACATTTTCATGGGAGTCACCAAAATGTGTTTCATCATTCCCTATCCCCAGGGTGTGTGCACTGAAGCAGGCATGTATGCCCTCAGGGAGAGGAGAGTTCATGTGACCCAGGAAGACTTTGAAATGGCTGTTGCCAAGGTAACCACCATCATTATCAACATCCTGTTTTATTATAATCCTCCTGTTTACAGCCGAGAGATGCAAGGCAATTCGAAGAGTTGCCCATGTGTTAATGAAATGTTCGTCATTACCTCTATTCTTGCTTTCATGTTCTCTCCCTCTTTCTCCTTCTGTCTTCCTCTCTTATGCTCTCCTTTGGACTTGTCATAATTTGAAATCCAGCATTGCAGCAAAGACTTTGTTAAGCTGTGATATTGCTCATGTAATTTAGGCTATAGGCCTACTGGCCATACAAACGCCTTTTACAGGAGGTACATGTCCTAAATGCAAGGAAATTTAAAAAGCTGAAAATAACAATATTTTGTGTTTTTTTTTTTTGGGGGGGGGGAGGGGAGGGGAGTGGGTGTTTGCAAATGTTGTCATTTTGCTGGTCTGCCATCTTTCTGAATACATTACTGTTAAAGTTGAAATTTCTGGTTGTGGAAATTTTGCATGTTTCATATGACATGAAACTTGCGCAAAATGATAAGTATGCAAATTTTGTGCCTGTTTTGCTATTTCATAGTTTTCTTTACATTTGCTTGTCCTGTTTCATGAGTAAATGTGCTGTTTTAATGGAAACCAGTTACCTTTTTTACCGTAGTACAGAATGTGCTGCCAAAGCCCTTAACCACCACGGCAGCAATGAACTGTTTGGGTTGCTAGCTCAATTGTCATGACAGTCCACAAAATTAGAAACACAAGAAATTCATCTAGCCTAGCCAAGTGCGAAAATTGATCAAGAAATTTCCAATTTAGCAGTAATGGGGAATGAGAAAATTAAATTGCACCAACTTATCCGTACACACGGCTCATACTTGACCTGAAAACTAATGTGGAAACACCTTTAGTTGCAGAGATTATTTCATTGTTGGATGTCACATACATGTAATGCATACTGTACAGGACTATTAAAGAAATGAAACAATGTACCGAGCTCTTGGAAAATCTCTATTACTTTTTTCATTTCTCCCACAGATCATGCAGAAGGATTCAGAGAAGAATATGTCCATCAAGAAATTCTGGAAGTAAACTTTTGGAAGAGGAAGTATGACACGTGCTAGATGCAAATTCTAACAAACGTTGGACTGTTTGTACAGGACTTCCGGAGTTAATCCAGAAAGAGTCTACTTGTTCATAGGAGAGTTGTGTGTGTAATAAAGAAGAGAGAGCTAGAGAAAGAGAGATTGAGAGGGAGAGAAAAAGAGATGGAGAGAAAATAAATTTGTAAGAAATACACATAGTAATAGAAAACAAACTTGCAACTTCATTTTACAAAATATGTAAATGTCAAATGGAGACTTCTCATTTGTGACAAGAGCCTCTTACTGTGTACACCATATATGGAGCGAGTCAAATTTTTTTTCGTGAATCGGGACTTCCTGACCATTTCAAAGAGTAAAACTTGCAATTGTGGAGTACAGTAGTGAACAGAGAAATATATGCCTAAATCACTGCATGTTTACAATTCACATCTGGATCAGAGTGAGTTCATTAATTGTTTATTTTATTTATTATTATTATTTATTTATTATTTTTTTTTTTTGGGTGTTCGATTTGCAAGTAGAATCTGACATGCCAAATTTGTGAAAATACAAACTTTCCAAAATGTGTGACATATACATTATATGTCTACATGTTGTTGCATGAGAGGCATTAATTGTGACAAATGAGAAGAGAATGGGTAGGTCAGGACCTCAATTTCATGATGACTATTCATTTTTAAACAAGGAATTTCGTACCTTGTGCCACTTACATGTTGATTGTAAGTCCACCTGTTATTAGCTATTGTCCGTCATATGCTCAAATGGCAGAATATTTGACAGCCACACTTGATACTACATTGTACATGTACACTTCTTTTAGTTGTCGTGGAGAATTTCAGTTCAAGATTTTAATGCAGAATACCTGCATTGCACAATTGGGCGACATGTTTTCACTGAAAATAAGACTCCTAATCTCATGGAGACATGCTAAGGACAAGGAAACACTGGTCAAATTGATTAAAGCAGTGAAGAAGACAGTGGAATGAATGTAATCTCGTACAATTGTTCATTCTGTGCTTCAGAGAGAGTACCGGTACAATAGCTCCTTGGTGATAATACTTTGAAAATCCTTTTTTTGATTTGAAAAAGGCAGAGTTAAACTGGATGGTCCTGGTGTACGATCTTCATCGTACAAGTGTAGATCGTCATGCTTGTGACAAGCTGTGGTACACTGAAATTTGATCATCATTTTGATGCTGTCGGAAATGAGATAGATTGAGTTTTAATTTGGGTGAATTCCTGAAATCACATCCACCTGATGGCATGGTAGAACATTGACTGGTATTCAGTATAAGTGCATCATATGTGTAATGCATGTTCATGAAGTCTTTGATGTCCAAAGGCTGTCCCGAAGCAAAACATGTTACTGCTTTCACTTCTGATATTTTTTTCTTCATTTTTTTTTTTTTTTTAGTTATCTTTGTGGCTGACAAAATATGTCCTTATCTTACAGGTTTTGTCATGTGTATTGTCTGAATTTGTAACAAGCCGATGATATTTGAGTGATGTCAAAATAATTTCATTTCAACTTCAATCATTCTGAGCAGGAAAATATAAATGTTTCAACATGTTACTGGTAATTGTGTTGTGTCTGAGTTCATTTTATGGTAATCAGTGTAATGGTACCACCAGATGAGAGGCAATTGGCTCATAGCTTCACACACTCAGCTGACGTAAAGTCGTTTATGGCTTCCTTTATCGAAAGCAATGTAGGTGTAATGCCTGCAGATGGATTGCATATTATGTTGGTCAGAGACAGTCACACAGCAAGCTGGTAAAGTTAACAGAGAGAGAGAGAGAGAGAAAGAATATTACAAAAACACTAAAATACAAATAACAAAAATGCAGCATGTATGGATCTGTCTTTGTGGGGTTTTATTAGTTGCTCTGTGTGTTCTGAGAAAATGGCCTTGTGTGTTTGTGCTTTGCAAGAACGAGTGCTCATGTAGGTTTTGGTTTGTTGTACATGTATTAGAGAGGTAGGGCAGACCGGCTTTCCCACTTGACTAATTGTGCTTAAGATCTGCGACATGAATGCTAAGACAATGTTATGAGGCAAAAAAAAAAAAAAAAAGCCTGTGTACATGCCTGGGACAGCTGTTTCCATTGTTCAACCCAGGAAGAAGCATCGTCTCGGCATTCGCATATGCCCAAGAAGGATAAATCTTGCCCTCTGGCACTGGTACTATGATGTACATGTATCTTTACTATAGGAAACTAGACATACCTCTCCATCATACCACATCAATACACGACACTACACACAGACTAAAGGATTGTGTTTATTCATTCTGATGTGTATATGCCTTTCAGTCTTCTGTCATATTTCATCCCCCCCCCCAAAAAAAAAAATAAAAAATAAAAATATATATATATATATATATATATATATATATATATATATATATATTATATATATAAATATATATATTGAATTATGTTACTCCTGTCCTGTCCTTAACCCTATTCTAACTGGGCTATTTGAGACCCAAGTTTTTACTGAGGGGGGGTCAATTTGACCCCCCCTTCAGATCTCGGCCACCGATCGCGCGATCGCTGCGAAATTTTGCCTGAAGATAGAGCTGGATGTCAACTACAAGATTACATCGTCATACAATAGAAAAATATTGCCTTTCTATTTTTAATGAATTAATTATGCAAATTTGTGCATGAAATCATATTTTAACCTATAACTCCATTAAAAAGACTGGAGGATTGCTAAATTTTTGTGTCAGAATTCCTCAAGACACATCAAACAATTTTTGTGTAAAAAAATACCTCAATTGAAATTAATTTCTTTTGTTTTTTATTGTTTTGTTAATTTCTTATGTATTTTATTGTTTTTTCAACCTTTTGTTTTCCATTGTTTTTTTGCCAAAACTTGTTGCAGGCACTTTTTCAGGCTTATCTACACTAGAATTGATTAATTTCAATGGTTAAAAGTTGAAATAATCTAATTTATATCAATTTAACCAAAAAACACAATTTGCATTGGATTTGCACACGATATCATGAATTTGAGCTGTTTTTTGGTTGACATGCATATGCAAAACATTACGTAACTTCAAAATGGTGTACCCAGATGTCGCAAATTTGGTCTCAAAATATGCGGGAGACTTCAATGAAAAAAGTTGCGAAATCGTGGCGCGAAACGTCGAGGGGGGGGGTCAAGTTGACCCCCCCCCCCCCCCCCCCCCCCAGTTAGAATAGGGTTAACTGGTTACCCATCAAACAAATCTACTCTGAAGTTTCCCAATTCAACTCATGAACATTTCA